>NW_007232284.1:2762-93658 GCF_000164805.1 Carlito syrichta
TCCTGGGCCCCGCAGCCTCGACCTGCTGGGTTCCGGCGATCCTTCCGCCTCAGCCTTCCGAGTAGCCAGAATTACAGGCGCGCGCTACCACACCGGCTAATTTTTTGATTTATTGTAGAGATGAGGTCTCACCTGCCCAGGCAGGTCTCGAACGCGCGGGCTCAAGCAATCCACTCACCTCAGCCTCCCAAATGCGTGGGATTACAGGCTGAGCCACCGAGTCCGGCTTCAATTTTCTTAAGTGATATAAATTTGTTAAAGTTTTCTACTTCCCCTTGGGTCAGTTTTAGCAATTTGTGTCTTTTGGGGGAATTTTTTTTATTTGTCTAGATTGTCAAATTTATTGTCATAAAGTTGCTTATAATATTCTCTTGTTATCCTTTTAATATCTTTAGGATCTGTGGCAATATCTCTCCTTTTATTCTTCTTCTTTACTTCTTGATCAGTCTGGATAGAAATTGTAAATTTTATTGATCTTCTCAAAGAATAAGTTTTTGGGTTCATTTTTTCTCTATTGTTATTTTATTAACTGCTCTTGGCTTTGTATTATTCTATCCAAATGCTTTGTGTTTAATTCACTCTTCTTTTTGTAGTTTCCTTCTTTTGTTTTTTTTTTAAGAGATGAGGTCTCAATATGTTGCCCAGGGTGGTCTTGAACTCCTGGTCTCAAGCTGTCCTCCCACCTCAGTCTCCCAAAGTGCTGGGATGACAGGCATGAGCTGCTGCACCTGGCCCCTTTAGTTTCTTAAGACAGAAGTTTAGCTCAACAATTTAGGTCCTTTTTAAAAATAGGCTTTTAAACTTGTAGCATTCCATCCCGTTACTGCCTTAGCTGTAACCCCACATTTTTGATAAAGTATTTTTTATTTTCATTCAATTCAAATATTTTCTAATTCCTCATGTGGTTTCTTTTTTTCAGAAAATTACTTAGAAATGTGTTGTAGAATATCTAAATACTCAGGGATTTTCTTAGTTATTTTATCATTTTTCTTTTTTGCTTTATATATATTTTTTTGCACCTGCACCCTTATTCTCTCTTCTATGGAATTTCAAATATAGGTATGTTTATTGTTTGACATTATCTAACATATTCACATTTTTTGCTCAATATTTAAAAATCTTTCTTCTCTCTCTTCACCTTGTACGGTTTCTATTCTCTCTTCACGTTCACTTGCTTTTCCTCTGTTTCGTCCATTTGGCTAGTAAGTCCATCCCATACATTTTTAAAAAAATTTTTGAAATAATATATTTTAACTCTAGAATTTTTATTTAAAAATATTTCTTTTCAGACAGGCTCGGTGGCTCAGCCTGTAATCCCGCGCATTTGGGAGGCTGAGGTGAGTGGATTGCCTGAGCCTGCGGGTTCGAGACCCACCTGGGCAAATTGGCGAGACCTCATCTCTACAATAAATCAAAAAATCAGCGGGGTGTGGTAGCGCATGCTTATAATTCCGGCTACTCGGAAGGCTGAGGCGGAAGGATCGCCGGAGCCCAGCAGGTAGAGGCTGCGGTGGCCGGGAGCGGCCACTGCACTCCAGTCTGGGTGACAGAGTGAGACTCCAACTCAAAAAAAAAAAAATTTCTTTTCTCTGCTGAGATTTTCATTTACTGAAAATATGTCTAGTTTTACTTTATTGAGAACCATTCGGGTAGCAACTTTAAAGATCTTGTATGTTAGTTTGGTTCATCTCAGGCTTGGACTCAGTTGACTCTCTTCAGAATGTACTTCATCTTATTTATTCTTTGAAAGTCAAATAATTTCAGATTATATCTTGAATATCATGAATATTAAGTTAGGAAGATTTGGGAATCTGTTTTTTGCTTGTTTTATAACCCAATGAATGTAGTTTTCTTTGTTTTAGCAGATAATTTTCTTGGCTGGACTTGAATTGCAAATTCTATTTCTCGGACAGCAGTTCTGTTCTTAATGCAGATCTTTGGTCTTTAGCTTAGCTGCTGTAAATCTGTTCCATACCTGAATAGTTGAGGAGTTATGTAGAGTCATGGGTAAACAGAGTTTGGGGACCTCCCATTTGTCTTTTTCCCTTTTGAGGGTCCCTCACTCTCCAAAATCCAGGTGAACTGCCCAGCTTCACTTTCCTGGTTCCCCAAGCTAATAAAAAAACAGCAAAACAAAACAAAAATTACAGGTTCTTTTGTGCAAACTCATCTGTGCTCTGAGCAGTCAGCTTAACCTCAGGCTAAAAGCCTTGGAGGTGAAAACTTACGTGGAAAGCTCCCTGTCTGTCTGCTTTTGTTCACTCTTCAGCACCTTCAGGCAGTTGGGTTTTGTATCCTGTCCAAGTTTAATAGTTGTTTTCTCCAGGAGAAGGACATTATCTTATTCCATTATGCCTAGAAGTGGAAGTTCTCTTTCAGAATTCCATCAGGGAGGTGTGGAGAGGAGGAATACAAGGGTAAAGGACAGGACCCAGAACTGGCCTACTGCGCCACTTGTAAATATTTCACCGATAAATTTCCTTGTTTCTTACATTAGCATTTAGACAATAGGATCAGACACCTTTCCTCCTAACCAAAAGGTCTAGACACACTAGCCTTCTAAGCTGGGAGCCTCAAAGTAGACCCAAGACATACACTTACTTCTATTTTGTTTGGAAAATTATTGGGTTTCAGGAATGTCCAGTAAGGCATGAATTAAGCCTGGTAATTGGAACATCATGTCACATGAGGAAGAATATTTTCAGACCCTTGCCACCAGTGTTTTCCAGAAAGGATAGTATATATGGCCCTGTAAAAATTAGGCACAAGAGAATTAATTAGAATGGCCTGGAAGTTAGAAGAAGACAGGAAAAACCCATCATGAAATTCACACTGAGAAACAAAAACATGAAAAGTACTGGAGTTTATTAAATAATGACTTACTAAGCCATCTGGGTAATAAAGTCAGGAGCAAAGTATGGGTAGACAAGGGGCTACACAATGGGTGCATTTGGGGCATGCATTCCACAGGGAGGGAACAACTACATATTGAGTACTCACCATATTCTGGGGCTGCTAGGGCTGCCTCATGGCCTTTATTGGACAGAGAAGGAACTGAACCTAGGAGGAGTTTATCATTTGCCCGAGGTTTCACAGCTAAGAAGTGACAGAGTCAGAATGTGAATCATGGCCTGCTTGACCTCAGAACAGGTAGAAAATCAAGTTGGGGATGTTATGGTTTGGATATTTGTCCCTTCCAAACCTCATGTTGAAGTTTGATCCCCAATGTTGGAGGTAGGGGCTAAAGGGAGGTGTTTGTGTCATGGGGTGGATATACTATGAGTAGATTAATGCCCTTCCTTGGGAGTGATTGAGTTGTTACTCTGTTAGTTCCTGGGAGAGCTGGTTGTTAGAAAGACTCTGACACGTCCTCCATCTTGCTTCCCCTTTCATCATGTGATCTCTGCACACACCTGCTTCCCTTTACTTTCTGCCATGAGTGGAAGCAGCTGAGGCCCTCACCAGATGCAGATGCCGAGTTTGACTTTTAATCAATTGTGATTGATCAGGATTGTGACCCAAATAAAGCTTTTTAAATATATGCATTACCCATCTCAGGTATTCCTTTAAGACATCACAAAAAGGACTTAGACAGGGAGAGAGAACTTTGAAATATTCTCTGGATCAGAGATTCTTGGCTTTTTCCAAGCCTCAAGACTTCAGTGTAGATAAGACAGATAGTGAATCTTTATCACCCACTCAGAAAAGTAAGCTGAAAGACAAATGAGCAAGACTGACATCGTTTAAAAAAATTAACTATGAATCTCAATTTATTTAAGAACAACAAAAAAATCTATTGCACATTTTAGTGTCTTGATCATTATTGACAACAAATTACATGAGCCATAAAGTCATAATGTATTCCAACCCATCGGGTAAATGTGCTCAAGGCCTGGAGAATGATAACCTGGAGAAAGAGAAGCAGTCCATATTTGGATGCAGGAACACAGCAGGAAAGAAGTTGAATCAGACAGTGTCCTCAGGGGCATTGCAGCAGAGCAGCAAGAGGCAGCCAGCAGGAAGCCTGGCTTCTCCCTGTCTTCTCCCATCCCCGCTCCACCTCCTGGCTCACTCTTTGTCTGCAATCAATCTGGCCTCTTAGAGCTATTGACCAGGCTGCCCGAAAGTCATTGCCCAAATTCCATCTACTCTCAAATCCATTTTTCCTTGCCTCAGAGAGAGCCAATTGGATTTCTCAATTAAAAAGTCATACAGTCACAAGCTTATATACTTCTAACAGGTAATATGGTGCAAGTTTCTTTTCCATGAAAATGTCATATTGGCTCCTTTGAGGAGTGAATGGAATATTTAAAATATTATTTTAGTCTCTATGGCCCATTAAGAAGGATGCAAAGATGAAGTAGAACTTTGCTAAGGCTGCAGTAGAAACGTGTTCTTTAAGAAGTGTGGAGGCAGTTTGCTTCACTGATAATACCACCACTTAATCTTACATTATCAGGTTCTCTTTCTACTTTTCTACCTAGGTTAAAAAGTATGTAAGTGGACTATGTATTAAAAATACACGTCTTTAATACATGTGAGCTAATTTTGACAATGTAGTTAGCACCTTTAAGGCAAATTAAATCAGCATTGCTTGTTTATTTACTAATAAAAGTATCTACTATTTACTGGACATGTACTTTGTGCCAGATAATACTGAGGCACTTTAAAAATGCAAACTAATTTTAAAAATTAATTTCTGGTTGTAAAAATAATATACAAATACATTCTCCTTATAAAAATTCAAACAATTTAAATAACACTGAAGCCCAATTTTATCCCAATCTCTGTTCTCATTCAAGACTCTGCTGTTATACTGAAAACAACAATCTTTCAGTTTGGTGTGTCCTTCCAGAATTTTCTGTGCACTTATATACATATGTTTCTGTAGAGGAGATCTAGTACTATGCTTTTGTCTGTGTGTTTGTTTTATAAATAGAATCGTCAGTAAGTTTCATGCTAAATTTGCTTTTCACACTCAGTATGTCTTGACTATTTCTCCATGTTGATTAGAGAGTTCTGGCTCATTCTTTCAAAATCCTATTTCATTTTTCATAACAGGGTACCACTAAACTTTATTTAGCTATTCTGCTTTTATAGCACAATTAGGCTGGGGTTTTTTGTTTGTTTGTTTGTTTGTTTTTGCTTTTTCCTTTTGCTGTTACACACAAGTGTGCTTTTCTGTATTCATCATCATATTTGGTGACTGTTAGCTTTCTTGTTACCAATGAGAGTGTGCCTGCCATAAATGCAAAGTCAGCCATGACTTGTGTGTAGGTTGCACAGACATGATTTCAGAACCCCAGTTCCAGTATCTGAATATGGATAGGGTCATCTGCATTTTATTTTGAGGATGGCTATTATGATATACCTCTGAAACCAGTTATATATTTTTCAGACAATAAAAAGGACAGCCAAACCATAGGAAACAAATAGTCATTGTTTTCCTCTTGGTTTCTTTGTGTTTTTAATTGGAATCTAGCAGGAATCTCCTGCAGAGATGAGGAATACAAACTCTTAATTAAGAAGCATGTATTAGGTACGTGGAGAATCCATTTTTTCCAGACATTCCATGTACATGCCATTTCCTTTACGCCCCACAGGTACAGATGCCACATCTTGCAGATAAAGCTCTAATGAGTGATGTTACCCTCTCATGGTTTCAGATCTCAAATAGCTGCACTTTTATCCTGTAGCATTCAGAAGAGCAAAACACAGATGCTTGCAGCATCCGTTTATGTTTTCCAAATTAGTGGCTTTGTTTAGTAGGAGTTTGTTATAAACATGATTTATATTCATATGAGATATTCAAGCATTATGGAAATATATAAAGAAGAAAGTAAAAATAAAATAGCCTCCAATTTTTCTATCCCAATATTAATTAATATTTTGATAAACATCTTTCAAACAGCACATTCTTTTTGAAAAACATAATTTTCTACAAATAACCCTAACTGGCTTCTTTTACTCGACAACAATGTTCTATATATCTTTCTTTAACAATGCTAATAGATATGATTTTTCTTTGATATTAACTAAATCATAAACAATCATATGTTTGTATGGTTCATTCACCCATTTGTCTTCTAAATCTTTATTTCATGGTATGTTACATTTCAGGCAACATACTAAGCACTGGGCATACAGTGGTAAGCAAGATAGACATGGTTTGGGACCCTTAAGAATATAGGTCTGGCAGGAAAAACAAATAAGAAATAACAATACGTGATAAATCTTGGTACCTAGCTTAGAAGACGTGATTAGAAGAGGCTTCTTGGAGGACATAATGACTATTCTGAGAAATCACAGAGAATGAGAAGGAGTTTGTCAGGCAACAGTGGAAGGGAAAACATTTGAACCAGAGGGAACAACACTTGCAAAGACCAGAGAGAGATTTTGGCCATTCTGAAGAAATGAATATATTTTATCTAGCTGGAGCACAGTGTTTTAAGGGGTATGGAAACAGATGACATTGGGGTTGCAGTAGCATTAGCCTTGCTCAATAACCCTCTCACTGAATCAGCGGTTATACTCCAAGCATGAATATATTACATCCCTAAATCACCTAGTTAAATTCAGACTTAGGCATGACTCAAGTAAAAAGGAGGAACAGGTTAGTTCCATCCATTTGGGTATATTGTAGAAAATCGCAAATATAACCAGCTACGTTCATAAGGCATTCAAGATGAGGCAGAATACGTTGGCAGTTAGAGAACATGGTATATGGTATGAAAGAAGAAATTGAGTATGTATGGGAACAATTGCCCAAACACATATGTCTTCATTATCCATGTCCAGCTGGTTTTGTGAGAGGTGAATTGGATGTAACATATTTCATGAAGAATATTAAGTTATGAAAATTCTGGAAACACCTGAACACTGAACAGACTTTTAGCATTCGGGTTACAATGAAGTGAACAATAGTGAGCAGCCAGGCCAGACTGGCTGGCTCAAGCAGGACGAGGCCCACACACAAGACAGCTGAAAGCCAGATAGGTAGCCTGGGCACTTCAGGAGCAATGCAGGTCTGAAATCACATGAGTAAGGTGAGTGGTCAACACAACACAGAAGGTTTGGGATATCAGAAATAGCATGAAGAAGAGAAGTAACCACCTGTGAAAAGAAAAAGAAAAAGCATAGCAACCAACTTTGGGGCACTTTGCCCGGCAAGACTGCCAAGAAGCAGGTGGTGTGCAAGAAGTGGGCTAAAGAGACAGGTTTATCCTCATGGTCTAGAGGGGGTGCTGGAAATTGGTCCCTTAGCTCCAGCCTGCAAAGGTAGGATGGCAGGGTCTTAGAGGTCTGCTGGCTGAGTGTAATCTAAAGCACAGGTTCTATGGCAGACAAATCTGGATGCTCACCATGGCTTGAGTCTTTGCCTTTGTTGTATCCTTGGGTGAGTAGCCTCTCTGGGAATATTTTGCACACTTTAAATGGACTAATGGCACTTCCTACCTGAAATTAATAATCTGTAGGGTTCATGGCACCCACCCTTACCACACCCATTAGAGCAGAAATTCAGAGGCCAAAGGCAAAGAAGAACTTACTCAAAGAGGATGATTCTTCATGACTTTGGTCTCCTCATTTAATTAGAAAGAGAGGGTGTATGTAGGAAGCAAGAACACTGATCTCTGCCAGAGGACAGGGCTCCTCTCCTGTCAAACTTTCTTCAGCTGGGAGAGGAAAAGAAACCATAGAGAAGGGATTGTCCCTGCACCTCCAAAGCTCCATCTGGGCAGCGTGCCAACAGACTCCCTCTCATCTGCCCAGGTCTGCATGGGGACAGAGCAAACCTACTGGGAAATGAGGGGATCACTAAGCACATATCAGTATCTGAATTACTGGCCAAGGGATAAGTAACAAATTTCTGGTCTCAAAAGATGGGGATTCAAAGACTAACACAGAGAACTAGGAACTAAACAATAACTTATAATAATTTTGAAATTTAAAAGTAGCCTCATTTCCTTAAGAGGGATTTTGAAGGGGCATTTTTATATCCTCTGAGGGAAATTCTGGAAAATGAAGGTGGAGTCCTAGCCTTGCTTGCTTTCTAAATTCTGTTAATCTCTTCGTAGTTGAAACATTCATTTTTAAGGGTACCTGCATAATGAACATTTGTATACCTAACACTGAAATGCACACCACATCTTTAAAATAAAAATTTTAAAAATAAGTAAATGAAATAAAAATATATTCATTTTTCCACTACATTGAATAAGTGTGTTGAGTGTCTTATGGAACACTGTGGTACGTTGGGCACTGTCCAAAGTACAAAAGGAAAAAATATCTTTGAGCACATTTGAACCCCAATAGTCAGGTTAGAAACAAATCATTCTAAGACAGTGGGAAAGGATTTGCAAATGAATTAAATTTCGGTGAGTGATACTACAGGTAGCTTGTACGTTAGAGGGAAATGTTTATTGACTATATATTATACTGAGAAATAGACGAGATAAATATTTGTGCTTCCACTGAGACACATTTGAAATTCCCAAACACCCATTGTATAATCTGCTAAGCAATTTGCCCAACTGTTTTGCATTTTTTTTCCTGAACAGGTGATTACAATGATATTTATTCTCGTCTGGGTGGATTTGTTTTTGGTGATTATTTGTAGCTGTTATTTATCTGCTGTTGGGTTTTTTTTTTTAGGGAATGGCAACAACTTAATAGAAATTATATATAAGGTATTATAATAAATCTCTCCTGGTTTTTTAATCAAAATCAATTTGGTTTTTTCATTAACAAAATATACAAGTCTGTAATCTTGAAAATTGTTGATAAGACAAAAATATTAATTAAGTAGTATAGACTCTGCTTTCAAAATCATGGAACTGAGTTTTCTGGTTAATCAAACATCCTAATTATTATAAAGTTACCGTACATAGAACACCTGAAATGCAATAAACTACATATCACTAAATTAGGATCCAATGGATATTCTTCTTTGATGTTAAGAAGGAGTCTCAGGATCTCAGTATGGGGGGGGACATCATTCATCATTTCTAACTGTATAGAAGGTATATGGATATATCACATGGTGGAGAGAGCACTGATTGACCAAATGTTGAAGGGCACAGCTTGTCATGCAATTTGCTTATTCATCACTTTTGTATTCAGAGAATGATTGTTCAGGAGATTAAATGGTATGAAGAATTTGAGGCATATTTGCCTAGCAGATATATATGTATACGATAGACTGGTAAGAAGAAATGGGAGATGTAAAGACCAGTTATGAGGCTCCAGGATAAATCCAGACAGGAAATAAAAAGGGATCTTGATAAGGGCTGTAGAGGTGAGAAGAAAAGGACAAAAGTTAACCAAGAAAGGAGCCAAGAGTAAGGCAAAGGAGCCAAGAATGCTCTAGGTGGCAGGAACATTTGGGTGTGGGGGAAAATAAGTGAAGGTATTACTTGTACAACAACTGTAAGCATCAAAGAGACTCCAGGCTCCTCTGGGTCATATTGATACTCCATATTTCTGAAGGCTTTGTGGGTAGGACTTCGTTCAACATAGAACTTTCCCTTTGTATTATAATTGCCTTTTGCCTTTCTCCTTCCCCTTTCCTAGACCAGGAGCTCTTTGGTGGCAGGATCTTTGTCTTTCATCTTTGATTTATTCCTAAAGGACCTAGCACTATGCCAGGCATATGATAGTTACTTAGTAAATGTTTGAAAAAAAAAAGCGCAGTGAGGAAATTGAAGGAAATGAGAGGTTAAGTGAAAAAAGGCATTGGCATTTGCCATTTGATATTCATATTAAAATTTAATAACCAAAAGGAACAAATTCTAGAACAGCATCTTTAGTTTACAGAATGGTAAACTATGGCACCCAGGCAAAAATGGCAACTTGTCCAACCAAGGTCAAGGTCAGGCAGTTAGAGGCAGAGGTAGGGTCAGAAACTACAAAGCTCATCCTGTATTCTGTTCTATCCCCATCCGGAGAGCAATCCTGCTTCCTTCCGGTGACAGCAGTGCCTATTTTACTTCTCTGAAAGTGAACTGGGTTTAGGACACAAGGAAGCATTAAAAAATATCTTTTAGTAAACAGAAAGCAGGCCATGATGACTCTAAGACTAACTAAAAAACACACTGGTTGGTTCTAGAAAATAAACTTAAAAAAATTACTTGATTAATGCTTTGATAAGTAATGCAATCACATGATTTGAAACTTTGAAAGAATTAAAAGGCATAAATTAATAGGCTTTGTCTTTCTCCTCCCCAGTCTGGTTACCACCCACACCATAGTTATGTACTTTTCTTAGATTTTTATGTATCTTCTAGAGTTTCTTTATGGTTATTCAAGCCAAATGTGAATAAATATTCTTATTTGCCCCCCCTTTTATTGCACAAAGTATAGTATATTACACATACCAATTGCACCTTGCCTTATATTTTTAACTTGAAATATATCTTGAAGAACTCTCATATCAATACAAAAAGAACTACCTTTATTAAGCTACAAAGTATTCTATTGAAGGGATGTGACATAATTTAATAAAATGGCTTTTTATTGATGGACATTTGGGTTATTTCTAATCTTTTGATATTAGGAAAAAAAAATCCTTTAATGACTAACATTGCACATAGTCCAACGGTTTGTGCATTTGTAATTTTGACATATTGCCAATTATCCTCCTAGCCGTTGTGCCAATTTGCATGCAAGTCAGCATTCTGAGAGCACCTGATTCTTCACAGCCTCTACATCAGAGTGTGTTATCAAGATTTAGGATGTTAGCCAATCTGATGGGTGAAAAATGGTATTTCAGAGTAGTTTAATTTGCATTTATTTTAGCAATGAAGTTGAATGTCTCTGAACTACTAGAAAATGGAAGTACAGAGTAAAACTAAAACTGGATTTCCTTCTCTTACTAAGACCAAAAACCAACACACACCTGGTCTCAGAAAGGAACCCTCAGCCTCCTCCGAGAGACATTTGGGAACAGACCTCCCCACCCACCCTCATACAGGTACTTCATGTGGATTGATAGGCACTGTTATCCCCATTTTACAGATGAGGAAACTGAGGTTGAGAGAAGGTAAACTTCCCGAGATGTTGTAAGTGACAGAACAGGAGCTGAAACCTAGGTCCGGAGGACTCAAGGAGCCTGGATCCCAACCATTAGCCTGCACGGTTTAGGATGCTGTATTTATGTATAGAGTTTGAATTAGGTCATTTGTATGCTGTTCTTCTCCTATTGAATTTATGCTCTTCTGCCTAGTCTAGCCATCTTCCAACTCTGAGCCTAGTTTGGAAGGATATATTTTTTCTTTAATGTAGCTGTTGTTCATTGCTTCTCCCTGTAGAAATTTGAGATGCAGCAAGTTCACTCTCGGGCAGTCTCTACCTCTGTGTACTTTATCCTTTTCTGCTTGTGTCTTGATTGAAGCCACGATGTTTGTAGCAAATTATAAATATTGATCTGTTTTCTCTCTTACCTTCATATAAATATGGGAGTTGGGGCATTGGGCTGTGTAGTGATAAAAAAAAAGCAACTAGGGAAAATTTATTATTTTCTTGATTACATATGAGGAATTAACTCAACATAATCATGTGAGGACAAAATAATGTAAAGCTAGTTGATTTATAATCTCCTTATTAAACACAACTGAACTTTTCCAAAATTACCTGGGAAAGACTAAGTCCTCCCAAGTAGAACTATTACATTGAAAAGCATGGAGGATTTAAAAGTCAGTTCTCTAGCTATACAGCAGATGTGTCTCCACTATTGTAGTCAGAGTAAATGTCCACTTCCCTGAAGTGGTACTCACCTTGTTAGAATGGATTGTGAGCCTTGTGCACAACAGCTATCTATCTGGGAAGCCTTCACATAACTCATAGGTATTTGTCTCTCTCCTCTCCAGGACCACCTGCAAACCCTTCCAAGTCCCTCAACAGTCATATTCAGAACTCTCTCCAGGGTAACTCAGGACAGCATGTCTACAGCTGCTTCTTGCCTTCCCAGTCTGGCCCTCTCAGTCCTCCTCCTATCCTGAAGCCTCAGCATGGCAACTGTAGGAAGGTAAGCTTTGTGAAACCAGGTCTCTTCCCCAGAAAACCTGCCCCAACAGCATCTGAATTTCACCGTCTTGGGTCCTAGATGCCCTGGAAAACAAAAACCAAGTTAAGGTTGTTTGTAATCAAAACTATCTAGGCAAATCTAGTTGCTCAAAAATTGCCATTAAAATGCACTTCAGGCCATTGCCTTGCTAAACTACAGCGTGGTCATGTGCTCTTTGAGCTATAGTGAGGCCATGTTTCCTGGCTTTGGCCCCCCTTTCCCTACCTTGGAGAGGTGGATCACCTCTTTTTCTCTCTCTCTCTAATTTACTTTCTAAATAAACTATATTTTCTAATCTAAAAAAAAAAATGCGCTGCAAGTGCCTGATAAATGGTTCAGTTGAGGGATGAGGGAATTTAAGGAATTGCCATCACATACACTGCCATTTATCTCATCTCAAGGGCTGACTTTAAAACTGTTGTTTTCTGCCCTGGTCGAAGTAGGTCAGGAAGAAGGGTTTGGCAGGAAGAGAGGGAAGAGGAACCAAGATGTGGGTGCTTCTATTTTTCTTCTCTCTGCTTCCACTGTGAACAATCTCCTTCTAAATGGTGGTTCCTCCCCTTGGCTGCACATTGGAATTACCTAGAGAATTTTTTAAAATACTGATGCCGGCTCGGCGGCGCAGCCTGTAATCCCTGAATGGGGAGGCTGAGGTGAGTCGATTGCCTGAGCCCATGGTTTCAAGACCAAACCAGGCAACTTGGTGAGACCTCTTCTCTACAATAAATCAAAAATTAGCCAGGCGTGGTAGCGCATGACTATAGTTCCGGCTACTTAGAAGGCTGAGGCGGAAGGATTGCTGGAGTCCAGCAGGTCGATGCTGGGGTGGCCATGAGCGTGCCACTGCACTCCAGCCTGGGCAACGGAATGAGACTTCAACCCAAAAACAAACCAAAAAAATACGGATGCCTGGGTCTTATTGGATTTGGAGGGTCCAGGCTGTAACCTAAACATTGAGTTGTTTAAAAAACTCCCCAGGGGTGCCCTCAAGTTCACAGCAGCATTATTCACAGTAGCCAAAAGATGGAAGTGACCCAAGTGTTCATCGATGGGTGAGTGGATAAGCAAAATTTGGTATAAACATATAATGGAATATTATTCAGTCTTAAAAAGGAAGGAAAGTCTGATATGTGCTACAGCATGGATTAAACTGGAGAAATCTCATGCTTGAGTCTGATAAGTAAAATAAAGACAAATATGGTATGATTCCACTTGTATGAGGTAACTAGAGCTGTCATGGACTTCTGGCTCCCATCATGGGTTTCAGTAGTTCTCATATGACAGTCTCCAGATTTGCTTTGTAGGAACCTCCAGTTTTTATTTTTTCTTTCCCTAAGGTTACAGAATCTGTATTTTAATGATTAGAACCTAAGGATATAAATGTTAATCATCTCCCAAGTAGTTCTGTTGGGCTGCAAGGGTTGGAAGTCACTAGAGGTCCTGAAATCCAAACTCTGCTCTCACCTAAGGTCTTGGACATTCTGTCTCTAGTATGCTTTTCCAGCCTTACTTCCTGTCTTCCCTGTGCCCCTCAGATAGGACTTTTTAATCTTTTCTCTAATGGTCTACACTTCATTGACCAAAAAAAAAAAGTCAAACTCTGTACAATATTTTAAGGTTGTTTATTCTGACCAAACTTGAGGAGTTAAGCCCAGGAAAATCCATCCTCAGAAGGTCCTGAGAACAAGTGCTCACTGTGATTGAACCATAAATCAATTTATGTGACATTTTCATTGCTTTGACCCAGGAAGGAGGGACATTTTCAAGCAGGGGCCTTGCAAGTCATAGGTGGATTCAAAGATTTCTTGACTGGTAATTTGTGGTTCCTATCAAAGGAAATTCGGAAATCAGTAGAGGAGATGCTTTGTTTAAATAAGGGGGCAGAAAACTCCAGGTTTGTTAATATATAGATGAAGTCCTATATGTGGCAGACTTCACAGAGGATAGATAAGTGTCTCACAAAGTCCCAGGAGTCTGGAGTTCCCAAGAGAAAGCTTTGCAGGGCCTTAAAATAATTTGATTTCCTTCTTTATTTGTTATTTGATATTATGCCAGAGTCAGGTTGGAAAACAGACTTTTTAGTATATAGGGTAGTAGGGCATTAACACCCTGTCTGGTGAGTCCTTATGAGGCATGATTCCCTAAGCCTTTTAGTTAGAGATTTGGGTAAGAGGGAACAAAGAGCAGGTTTATCTCTCAACTTACACTATGCCCTGGTTCGGAATTTTCTTCTGCTTAGAGTGCCTTCTACTCCTTCTTATTGCAATCCTCCTCAAACTTTGAGGCTTGGACTGACTTTTGCCTCTTCCATAGGACTTCCCTTCCTTGTCCTCATTCCTTCTCTCTTCTCTCCCCTATTGCTGATCACAATTAGTTGTGAGCTTCAGGGCCTTTTCCATTGTAGTGTGTGTATATCTCACTTGTGAAATTTTCAGGATATGCTCCCATGCTTGAGTCTAATTCTCTCTGCAAAGACACAGAACTTCTTCTGGTTCTAGCATGATGCTTAGCTCAGAGTAAGTATGCAGTATTTATCATGTAAAAATTGTCTCTTCCCCAGATATGTACTCATGAGGGGGTGCTTCAGCCAGGCCTATCCTGGAATGGAGTTCTCTTCTTGTGACTGACGTCCAGGCTCCATCTGGGTTTGTCCCTCTCAGTTGTGGCCCAGCTGTGCGAGTCTGACATTCAGAGCATTGCTGGGGAGGCGGGGGTTGAGGTCAATCCTGGACTCACCACTGATCTCTTTAGAGTTCTTCCTCATCCTTTCTGGTCATACCCTTTGTCTTCAGCTGGATCAGGGTAGGGGGTGGGGTGCCTGGAACTCAGCACCCATCAGGTCCCTCCGAAGTTTGTGCTTCAGGATATTCCCTCTGGGTCATGATCAATCCCTGAGTAGTTGATCCACCAGTCACAGAGATCGGGTCTGTTGCTCCGTGGTGAGCAAGTTGGAGCACTTTCCTGCCCCACCTTCAGGATGGTGGTGGGATGCCTCTCTTGCCCTCTTCCATGGGACCTTGCCTCTGGACTCCCTCTGCAGCCCCTGCCGCCAGTGCCCTGCCACGTGCTGAAGTGGTGAGGCAAAGTCAGGAGCTGGCAGTCTCTCTCTTGCTGCACTGTTGAGGTAGAGCCTGGGACGATATTTTCTCCCTGTCACTTTTGTCCGTTTAAAAAAAAAATGGCACTTGGCTTCTGCAACCTGGAACAAAGCAGAGAAGAAGAACAACCAGGGACAAAGCAGAGAAGCTGCAGCACCAGCTGTTGCAGCAGGAGCCTGGCCACTTTCCTTTCTGCTTGGTGGGAGGCCTGAAGACTCTTGGAGTCAGTAAGTATGCATGTGTTTGTGGGAAGCTTGGAGCAAGAATTTTGTGTGGTGAGTAGTTCCTCAATAATGACAGAATGTAAATTGGACTCAATACCTGGGGGAGACTTTTAAACCACAAGTATCCCCCACTTAGACAGTCTCTCCCAGCATTTTCTTCCCAGGTAGGGCTTGTTGATTTTTTAAAAAAAGAAAAGAAAAAGAAAATGGCACTTGGCTTCTGTGTCCCGGGAATAGCTAGGGTCCACACACCGCAGCCGGGTCACCAGAGAGTCTTGGCTGCTAGCTCCCTAGACCTCATTAGTCAGCCATTCACACGCCCACTCACTCACCAGCACATACACAAAATTTACCATACACTCACGGACTCACACGGGAACTCGCATTGTCCAACTGGCTGGGCCGCCATCTTCCCGACCTCCCTGGAACCCAATTCTTAACAGGAGTGTTCTAAGCAGCAGCCCTGTGGGGAACTGTGCAACGCAGTAGAGATGGTAGAGTGGCAGAATGAGAAAGCAGGAGGCAAAACTTGCCCAAAGTCCCCTGTAAGCCCAAGCTGGTGGGGCAGAATCCTGTGGGTCTGGACAGGTGAATTGGTGACAGGGACATAAGCCAGCTCACCAGATAGCACTGAGGACACCTAGCAGAGTAAAGACTGAGGCAGAGAGGCTATCAAAGGCTGGTGGAAACTTCCATATTTCTAGTCCCAGGAGGATGGAGAAGTGCTGCTGAGAGAGGCCCTGGTAGGTAGACAGAACTGCCTCCACTTTTCTTTCCTTTCTGCTTGGTGGGAGGCCTGAAGACTCTTGGAGTCAGTAAGTGTGCATGTGTTTGTGGGAAGCTTGGAGCAAGAATTCTGTGTGGTGAGTAGTTCCTCAATAATGACAGAATGTAAATTGGACTCAATATCTGGGGGAGACTTTTAAACCACAAGTATCCAAACACTATGGTTGAACTGACTATAGTGGATTAGACTAAATTTAATTTTATCTTTGTCAAACAGAGGGATGAGGGTTTGTCTGACCAGTTCTTCCTCACTCAGGAAGCTGGCATTTTCCCCCACTGGGGACAAGCCCTATCCTCCTCTTCCAACGCTGGCCTATGCCACTGTGCATCCAGCACTGGCCACCACCATTGGAGAGCAGGTTGGGTCTCTGTCCTTACAGTTAGCTTAGTCCCTGAATGTGCCAGAGGCAGAAGCTGTGGGAAGAAGAGGGCAAACTAAGCTCCCCCAAACAGTTTATGCATCTAAGCCTGCAGACTCAAAGATGCATTTTATGAGAGAAATTGTAAAAAACTTCTATCATTCTTCTCCAGAGAGAAATAAGAGCTCTCCTCTACTTTGGGGAAGTCTTGTATTTCTGATTTTCCTGAGGAGACTAATGGAATAGAACGAGATCGTTAAGGATGGGGTAGCGTGTCCACTGAGCAAGGAGAACACAACCTGGCAATTCATTTATATAAAACTTTTTGCTTAGGGATTGCAAAGTCCTCTTACAATTGATACTTTGTCATAAAAATGACTATAGGATCCCTGAAGGCCAGGCTCAATAAAATGTAGAAGTGAAAACAAACCTTCTATGCACCCTTGTTTCTAGGTTTATCAAGAGAGGAAAGAGAGAGGAAGGAGAGGGGGAAACAAAGAGAGAGAGAGAGAGAGAGAGAGAGAGAGAGAGAGAGAGAGAGAGAGAGAAGGTGAGAGAGGAGTGAGAGACAGAGGGGAGAGTTAGAAAGAAAAAATAATGTAGAATATGGTATTTAATTATGACTTCTGGTTTTCTTATCCAAACTGTGATATTACTGGAGGTCTAGTTTTATGCCCATATTGCTACTGCTACTATTAATACTGCTACTAATGACACTATTTATGCTAGATAAAGAAAACTCTAAGTAACCTGAATTTCATCAAAAGGAGGTTGGTTGAGTCAATTATGGTAGCATTGTGTTGTGGACTTATTGTATTAACAGGCTGTTTAAGATCATGTGACTCTTCAAAAGTATTAGTTGATTTATAATATTGGCTCTGGAAAGATGTTTATTAAAGTAGAAAGAACAAGTTTAAGGACACTATTATCACATTTTTTGTAAGACAACAAAAAAGACACACACAGACTTCGGGAAAACAGTTCCTGATATTTATGTATGCATTAATGTGAATAGAGAGAAAGCTGTGAAGGATTCCATGAAATTTAGCATTGGATATTTCTGGGAGGGTGGGCGAGGTGCTGGGAGGGAATAAAGAAAAAATAAAGTTTTCTTTGCATACCTTTGCATCATTTCACTTGTCACAATGTGCACATATTACTAGAATCTGAGATTAAAAGAATAATACAACATTGGAAACATTAAATTGCTAGGCATATACAATAACACATAGTATTAAAGGGTAATAACAAGCATTGTCTTTGCAACCTATTGTGCATCATACCCACTGCTAGGTGCTTCCAAAACACTCTTGTTTGCAGCTTACAACAGCCCTATGCTCCCATTTTATAGGCTCAAAAATGCTTACTAAGTTGCCTGAGATTGCACCATCAGTGAGCAACATAGCTGAGATTTGAACTCAGGTCTGGCCAACTGCAGGAACCCTAGGGAAAGGGTGTAGTGAGAGGACTGCCAGGCACCAAGAGGTCCAGCAGACCACTGTACAGGAGTATCAGATGGAGGTGAGTACTTCCCTCTGTGCCCAGTGACAAGGCAGGAATCATAACAACTGCAAGCCAGATCTAGGGTTAGAATAACTTCCCAGCATATCAGACTTTAATATCTCAATTCTTATGGCTGGACTCGGCTGAGCAAGCTGCTACTACCCATCAGCTTCCACACAGCATTTCCCAGAAGCAGGCTTTTTGGAACATTCTATGTCTGGAAGCATTTTATCATTGAGAAGGCTTAACCAAGATGCCTTAAAATTACCTTGCCCACTTTCCCATGCCCATGGGCAGGGCAATTAAGGGCATTCAGGTCCAGCCGGCGTGTGGAGACAGGCAGTCAGGTCTTATTAATTTGGAGTTTTGTGACAGTTTAACATAAGCCTGGCTAAAGTTTGCTTCGGCAACATCTGTAGATAAAAGGTTTGCCAGGTTTCTTGGTGAATAAGGAAAACAGAGGAGTGAGAATGGGAAACATTTAACCTTATTGAGAGATTTAATTGATTTTGTTCTTTTATTTATAAGACCTTAAGCATGGTGTCTACCTGAAAATACCAGCTCCTAAATAGTTATTATTAATAGCAAAAGCAGATTCAGCAAGCTTTCTAGGTCATAACTTTTTAGAGATATCCAAGCAACTATTCCTACTTTAAAGTAATTGTCTATTTCTTCAACAATATTATTTTCCTAAATGG
The DNA here is from genome assembly GCF_000164805.1 of Carlito syrichta. Lineage (NCBI taxonomy): Eukaryota > Metazoa > Chordata > Mammalia > Primates > Tarsiidae > Carlito > Carlito syrichta. Next base: position 21,492 of record NW_007232284.1, read on the forward strand.
CTAGACATTCTCCAGTCAGAATTGGTAATGTCCCAACATAATATCTCTGAGACTGAAAACTTGAACATAGCAGATGTCCCAGTCTTTTTTGCAGTTTATTCATTTTTGTCTTTTCAGATGACCATGTTTACTAGTTTAGATCCTAGCTTGAGAAATTCAGATTTCTCTGACAGAGCAGCAGATGCAAGCTGTGTACTGTCTCAAAAAGAAGAGATGTCTCCTCTTTCCATAGGACAGGTATACTCGTTCCTTGGTTGTTAGTTCCTTCTGTGTTTTGAAACCATATTTTCTCTTTCCATTCAAGTTTTCATGGTCTCTGTTTCCTAGTCTGCAAGATTGTTTCTGTCTCCTCTTAAAGGTATCATGCTATCTCATCTCCCTGGAATTGCAAATGAGAGAAGAGCAGACCACACTGGCAACCACTGTTTCTTATGCACTATTTCTTTCTCCTTCTTCAGTTCTTCATCAATAGACACTGCTCTCCCAAAGGTCACTAATGACACTTTCTCAGCAAATGTGGTGACCTTTTCTCCATCTTCATACCATTGACCTTTCTGAGTGTCTCGCACTGTGGACCATCTCCTCTGCCTTTATGGAAAATTCACTTAAGTTTCCATAATCCTGCAGTTTATTCTTTTCCTGCCTCTGGTTGTGGATTTGTTTCCTTTTTTTCTTCCCTTTACTTCTTCCACTTCCTTAAACATAAACATTTTTCATGTCCTCTTTCTTTGGGTGTTAGTGGGGGGATTATGTCTCATCCTTTCCTATGGCTATAAATACAACCTTGTACATCACCCCTAACTCTATGGCTAAAATCAAGTCCTGCCATTCTACCTAAAGTCCAACATGCCAAGTGCATACATTTCCCTCTTATATTGTTCTTTCTATTGGTACTAACACGTTCCTGGTCAGTGGAGCTTGACATTTTGGGACTATCTTTAAAATACTTCCTTCTTCCTTCCCCATCCATCCTAATAGTATAAAAGTGCCCTTTTGGTACTGACTCTAAAATGTCCATCACAAACCAGTGCTTGGCATTTATTCGGGAAGCAACTTATTCAACTCAACAATTCTGAATCTCAGTTTCTTAAACCTTGTTAAGTAGATCATGACAAACACACCACAGGTATGGTAAGGGTTGATAGCCCTGCCATCAAAGCACAGAAGAACTGGTAAAGAGTAAATTATTTTCAGTTGTTCTTGCTCTAAGAATTACAGTTGGTTCTTATTATTCATAGTAGTTATGGCCTGTAAAGTTGCCACAGATACTGAGCCATTACTCCCAAGGAAATACAAAGTTAGCCTCCTATAAGCCTCTGATTACAACATTTTCACAAGTGGATCAATATGTAACCTTTTAAATGTGTGTTTCTATTTAATATGCTTTGTTGGTTCATCAACATTGGACTCATGGCCAACAGCATTACAACTCATGTTTGAACAAAGCTCACACACATATTTTCTCCATAAAGCATACCACGGCCTTCGTGCACTTAGGAAAACTAGACAGCTTTTCAGTGTTCTTGGGGGTCTTTTTCTTTCTTTCTTTTTTTTTTTTTTTTTGAGTCACGGTCTCATTTTGTCACTCAGGCTGGAGGGTAGTAGCATGGTCATTGCTTACTGCAGCCTCAAACTCCTGGACTCAGGCAATCCTTCCATCTCAGCCTTCTGAGGAGCACACCATCACGCTCAGCTCATTTTTTAATTCTTTGTAGAGATGAGGTTTTGCTATGTTGCCCAAGCTTGTCTCAAGCAATCCTCTTGCCTCAGCCTCTCAAAGTGCTGTGATTACTGGTTTGAATCACTGCACTTTACCTGGGGGCCATTTTGAATAGTTAAATCACCAATAAAATGCACAAAAATGCAAAAAATGTAGCACTATTAAAAAGACTGCAAAAAGGACACCTGTTAATGGCATGAGAGCTAAAATAAGTCAGAGTTTTGCCTTACTTCATCTCAGATGAGAATGTGAGTATTGGGTAACTCAAATATTTTCTTGCTCTGAGTATACCTGTGACTATTAGTGAAAGCACCCTGAGTATTGATTTTGGGGTTACAAATAAATTTTAACCAGTAGGCTAATTGGCAAACATGGACTCTGTGAGTAATGAGGAACAACTGTGTATTCTTCTTCTCACAACCCATACCCTTGCCCTCACTGACGCCTTTCTATCCCTTTGCCTAGATTCACTAGAGCAACTCTCCTGAACTATCTTTCCATCCCACCTCATGATTTCCATGCCCACCTTATTCTCCCCATTCTCTGTGCCTGAATTCACAGGTTCTGGCTGACAGAAATTCTCTTTACATTTCTCCCTCCCTGACTAGCTCTGTCTCTCTGAATAATACCTTTATCAGCTGCTGTGCTAAATGTATCATCTTAAGCAAAACCACTTTCATTCATTTTTCTAATTTCTAGAATGGACTGATAGTGTTTGCCCTTCCTAATTTATCAAATTTTTGTGAGAATTATGTAAAATAATAATTCTCAACTTCTCATGTGCTGAAGAATCACTGGAGGAGTGGACCAGAAAAGGAAGAGAAAGAATTGTTTAAAATTCAGATTCCTGGGCCTCATCTCAGAGATTCTGACTGAATAGTTTGGAACCAGTTCTCAGAATTACTATTAACAATATCTCTAGGTGTTTCTTGGCCCACATTTTAAGAAACGTTGATAAGTCATGGATGTGAATGTGTTTTGTAAGCTAGAATTCATGCTACCTTTATCCATCCAGCATTGATCACCTACTATGCATTGCTCAATGGCCCATATGGGGATATAACAGTGAAAGGGACAGAAAAACAAACTAAAAAAAAGAGGTGAGAAAAGGTAACAGTATGTTTTTGCTGATGCTGTGTTTTCTCAAGAACACCACAAAAATAAGCCAAATTTATACAAAGAAAACAGAAGGCAAGCACAGAGATCCCAGTAAGAAGTATGCAACCACCCCCTGAATGCTCCTGATGTGCACATGCTCCTTCCACCATCCACCTTCTGTGAAAACAGTCTGCATGTACCTCTTCTCTCTTCTCTCAGATGGTACTCTCCTTGAGGATAAAGGGTAACAGTTTGTGTCACCAAGGATTACACCATAGGCCAGAGGTCCTCAAACTTTTAAAACAGGGGGCCAGTTCACTGTCCCTCAGACCGATGGAGGGGCGGATTATAGTTTAAAAAAAAAAACTATGAACAAATTCCTTTTTTTTTTTTAAACTATAGTCCGCCCCCCAATGGTCTGAGGGACAGTGAACTGGCCCCCTGTTTTAAAAGTTTGAGGACCCCTGCCATAGGCCTTGTACTTGATGTGTACTCAGCAGATATTTGAATGGAAAAATTGTCTACACATTTGCCAGTTGGAAAATAGCCCCATTGAATACAGTTAGACAGGTGACCATTTTAAAAATAGTCAATTACGAACTATTTTTTAATTGACTGGGATAGCTGCTGGCCACCCAAAGAGGCAAGTAAGGAAAGCAGAGGAGAGAAGATGACAAACATATACTAAAGTGCTTATTGTGTGGTAGCCATTGTACTCACACTCTTGTCCCCAGCAATGTGATCCATTATTAGGCTTCAGCACAAGAGGCCTCATTGAAGGCCTTAGTGGGTTGGAGACGTCTTCCCATTGGCCAGACGTGTCTGACCCACAGATAATGGATCATGGGTTTTACCTGTCCTGTGCCATAGACTATTTGGGGCATTCTAGTGAAGTCTCTGAACCCCTTATCAGACCTTTTTTTTTGGTTAAGAAACAGATGAAATTAATTTTAATAGTACATGCTATTTAAGCCAATAGATCCAAAATATTTCCAACATGTAGTGACTGCGACATTATTAGTTAAGTATTTTATATTTTTGTACTAAATTTTCAAAATGCAAGGTGTATTTTATCCTTCTAGCACATCACAGGCCTGGGTTTAGTGGATCAAAATATTTTTGGGTGAAAAAATCAACCCCTTGCTATTTAGAAATCAGATGCTGCAGTATTAAGCCTGTGTTTTTCAAGGAAGTGAAGACAAAGATATTTTATCCTAGGATTATGCTTTTTTTTCCAAAAATTATGTTTTAAAGCACAAAGTTAAGACACATGGAAGTCCAAAGGAAACCAATGATGTTGAGATACTCTTAGCAAGTATTAAAAGAGAAACCCAAAGAGATATGATATGACAGTATAGGTGCATCTTTATTATTGTATTAAACAATAAGACCAAGTGGGCAGATGTAAAACTACCATAATTTTAAAGTAAGAATAAACATAAATATTAATATGATCACTTATAATATGACAATATATGAGCTTTCTATTGGTAACATGGTCACAGATACTGCAAATGGGGGTTTGCTGTCTACATTTATAACTGAAGGAAATTTTAATTTGTAGGTAGACCTTAGTGAAAATAAAGATGTAGTTTCCATCCACTCAACTTCATGGGCCCCTTTAATTCTATCTATTGACCCACTGGGCCTCAAGTTTAGAAACTATGTTCTAGCTAGAGGCACCTGGATAAATGACTAAGCAATTCTGCTTCAGAGAGCCTCTTTTTTGTTCATTATAAAGTTACATAACCCTAGTCTATCTCTGCTGTGTACTTCAATTTTTACTCACTGCTAGTCAAGAAAATCCTTAGAAAGTCCCACTGAAACTTATTTTTCTTGAGCTTGCTTCATTTAATTGTCCACTGAATGTATTGCCCTTAAATCTTCTATTTTCTTCCTGAGATAAAAATTGACAACTATTAATTCACTTTTTTCTGTTTTTACTGTTTGTCATTTTTTCTTTTTTAATTCACTTTTTTTATTTGTGTAAATTTATGGAATACAAGTGCAATTTTGTTACATACATAGGTTGCTTAGTGATGAAGTCAGGAATTTTAGAGTATCCATCACCTAAATAATACACTCATTAAGTGGTTTCTCATCATCTGCCTCCTCCTAGTCCTCTCACCCCTTCTGGGTCTCCCTTGTTTATCATTCCACACTCTATATCCATGTGTGTATATCATTTAGCTCCCACTCAGAATTGAGAACATCCAATATTTGTATTATGTGTCTGACTTGTTTCACTTAAGATAATGACCTTCAGTTCCATCCATGTTGCTACAAAATACAGTATTTCATTTATTTTTATGGCTGAATAATATTTTGATTTGTGTGCGTGAGTAGATAGTATTTTCTTTATCTAATATTCTATAGATTGATACTTAGATTTCATATTTATAATTGTGCATAGTGCTGCAATAAACATATAGGTGCAGGTATCTTTTTGAAATAAGGATTTATTTTTCTTTGGGTACCCAGTACTGTAGTGGAATTGTTGGATTATATGGTAGCTAAATTTTTAGTTTTTTAAGAAAACTTCATACTGTTTTCCATAGAGTTGTATTGATTTACATTCCTAACAACAGTGTAGAAGAGTTCCTGTTTATCTGCATCTTGCCAACATCTATTTTTTTTTGTCTTTTTAATAATACCTATTCTTAGTGTAAGATGATATCTCATTGTGACTTTAATTTACATTTCTCTGATGATTGGTAATGTTGAACATTTTTCATATGTCTATTGACCATTTGTGTGTCTTCCTTTGAAAAGTATCTATTCATGTCCTTTACCCACTTTTTAATGGAATTATTTGTAGAATTTTTGGTTTAGTTGTTTGAGTCCTTTGTAAATTATGGATGTCATCCCTTGTCAAATGCCATTTGTCAAATCTAAGAGTTCTTTGGTGGAGGCTTTAGGTTTTCTGGATATAAGATTATATTATCAACAAACAGGGTTAATGTGGCTTCCCTTTTTCCAATTTGGATGCTTTTTATTTCTTCCTCTTGCAGATTACCTTGGCTAGGACTTCCAACACTGTTTTGAATAGGAGTGGTAAAATTGGGCATCCTTGTCTCTTTCCAGTTCTTAGAGGGAATAGTTTCAACATTTCCCCATTCAGTATGATGTTAGCTATAGTTTGTTGCATATGGCCTTTATTATTTTGAGATATGTTCCCTGTATGCCTAGTTTGGTGAGGGTTTTTATCATGAAGAGATGTTGAATTTTATCAAATGCTTAATTCTGTTTATGTGATGTATCAAATTTATTGGTTTACATATGTTAAACCATTCTCATATCTCTGGTATGAACCCATTTGATTGTGGTGTATTATATTTTTGATGTGCCATTCGATTCAGTTTGCTGGTATTTTGTTGAGGATTTTTGTGTCTAGGTTCATTAGGGATATTGGTCTCTAGTTTTTTTGGTATCAGGGTGATATTGGCCTCATAAAATTAATAGGAAGAATAAACTTAATCAGGGAGAATCCCTTTACATTTGATTTTTGGGGACAGTTTCAAGAGGATTGGTATTTGTTCTTTTTTGTATGTTTGATAGAATTTGGTTACGAATCCGTTTGGTCCTGGACTTTTTTTATTAGGGGATATTTTTTAAATTACTGGTTCTATCTTGCTACTCATTATTAGTTTGTTCAGGATTTTAAAAAAATCTCTTCTTGGTTCAATCTTGGGAAGTTACATGTTTCCAGAATGTATCTATTTCTTCTAGTTTTTTGTGTTTTTTTGGTTTTTTTACTTTGTAAGAGTATAATTGTTCATAATAGTCTCTGATAATTTCTTGTATTTCTGTTATCAGTTATAATGTCCCCTTTTACATTTCTGTTTTATTTAGACCTTCTCTTTCTTTGTATTGATTATTCTAGCTAGCTCTTTATTAATTTTATTTATCTTTCCTAAGAAGTAACTTTTTGTTTTGTTAATCTTTTGTAATTTTTTGGTCTCTATTTTATTTAGTTCTGTTCTGACTTGTCATTTCTTTTCTTCTGCTAATTTTGAATTTAGTTTGGCTCTTGATTTCCTAGTTCCTTGAGATAAAATTTTAGCTTATTAATTTGTAATTTTTCTACTCTTTGAATGCATACATATAGTGTTGTAAACTTCCCTCTTAGCACTTTTATTGTATCCCACAGCTTTTGGTATGTTAAGTTTTCATTTTTGTTTCAAAATTTTTTTTTAATGTTTATTTATTTATTGACCCTATGATTGCTTGGGGGCATGTTGATTAATTTCCATGTATTTGTATAATTTCCAACATTCTTCTTGCTATTGATTTTTAGTTTTATCTCCACCATGATCTGAGAAAATACTTGATGTGATTTTGATTTTTAAAAATATGTTGGGGCTTGTTTTGTGGCATAACACATTATCTATCTTAGGGAATGTGCCTTGTGCTAATGAGAAGAATGTATATTCTGCAGTTACTGGGTATAATGTTCTGTAAATGTTCAGTTTTTATCCAATGTTTCTTTGTTGATTTTCTGTTTTAATGATCTATCTAATGCTATGAGGGGGGCACAAAATTCCCCACTATTATAGTATTCTTTCTTTAGGTCCAGCAATATTTGTTTTATAAATCTGGGTGCTGTGGTGTTGGGTGCATGTATATTTAGAATTGCAATATTTTCTTGCTGAATTGATCCCTTTATCATTATATAATGACCTTCTTTGTTTTTTTTGTTTGTTTTTTACTGTTTTTGATTTAAAGTTCATTTTATATTGTATAAGTATAGCTACTCTTGCTCACTTTTGGTTTCTGTTTGCATAGAATATTTTTCTGACCTCTTTATTTTCTGTCTAAATATACCCGTACAGGTACAGTGAGTTTCTTGTAAGCAGTATATAATTGGATTTTTAAGATCCATTCCACCAATCTGTTTCTTTTAAGTGGAGCATTTAATACATTTGTGTTCAAGGTTAATATTGATACATGTGGTTTTGTTCCTATAATATTGTTAATTTTTTTAGTTGTTTTATAATTCTGTTATTTTAAATACTAAGCAAGCAAAATAAATTCAGCATAGAGAAATAAGAAACAAACAGAAGAAAATAAATGCCCTCCAGGCATAAATCCTACTAAGATTTTGATGTATGTACTTTAAGACTTAAAAAAAAAAGTTTGTATATACACAGAATATGTATAGATACCTATTTTAAATAAAAAGGAGATGATATTGTATACACTCTCTTGAAACCTATTTTTTCACACTTAATACATCATAGACATCTCTGTATGCCAAAAATATCCTACACTGTTTTTCAATGTCAAGATGACTGAATTCCATTATACAACTGTGACATAATTTAAGAAATCCCTATCTTAGACTTTTAAGTTGTTGCATTTTTTATAATTAAAAAAAGACTTAACAGGAATCAAATGTTTCATTTTTAAACTTTCTCTTACATTTAGGTGATCCTTTTATTCCTCAAACAAACAAACAGAATACAATAGTCATTTTCTCATAAGATTGTTGGGAATATTAAATGAAATAAAACATAAATTGTTTTGAACAGAGCCTTTTGCATAAAAAATGTGGAGTAGGCATTAACTGCAATTTAATTTTTGTTATTACAGGTTGAGTATTTCTTCCATGAAATGTTTGGGACCAGGGAAATGTTTTGGATTTTAGATTTTTTCAGACGTTGGAATATATACAGTTAAACATAATTAATCTAAAAATCTGAAATCTGAAATACTCCAGTGAGTATATCCTTTGAATGTTCTATCAGTGCTCAAAAAAGTTTCAGATTTTGGGACATTATGAAATTCAGATTTTTGGGTTAAGGATGTTTAATCTGTATTTCATAGGGTAAATTCCTAAGCATTGAGTTTCTATATCAAAAGATATATCCACATTTGAAATGTACTGCCATATTGTGATCTAGAAGGACTGTTTCCAAGCACCAGTAAGTATATCTATTTTCCTTAACACTGTTGTTTTTAAAAATCTTTGCCATTTTGCTGTCTTTGAAATTATCATCAGGGAAGTTGAATACTTTTTGTCCACATATTGACTATTTGATTTTTTAAAAAATCTCCTTCCAAAATTTTTCTTTATCCTATGATGTTAATGGTTCCCCACCCCTCCCCCCCTAATTTTTAAAGTTTCCCTTTTAGTTTTCTTTACAGTGTGCTTTGTATGGAGAAGCTTTCAAAATAATTCAATATAGTTCGTTCCACCTCATCCATTTTCACAACTTTAGTGGGTTCATTCTTTGAACTCACATTTGTAAATATCAGCTCTGTCCCAAGTTTATAATAGGTTATGTTTCCTTTAAGTACTTTTATTGTATACATATATATGGGTAAACTTTTAACTCATTTGGAAATTATGTTATGTATAATGTCGGGCAGAAAATTAATTTAAAATATTTTAACAGCCAGTTGCACCAAAGTAATTACTAAATAGGTAGATTATTTGCAACAAAAAAGGTTCAAGAATTTGTACTAATCCTGTGTAAAGTACATTTCAAAGAAATAGATTTGATTATAATTTATTCACTTGCATTTTATTTGACCTCCTAGTTCACAGTGGTAGGGAGGAGCGATTACATTAGATTGAATAACCTTAATTAATTCTTCCTACTTCTTAAGTGGTAATTCTTACCCGACTTGTATAGATGTCTTGTTTTTCTTTTTCTTTTTTTCTCTCCTAATCACCTTTACATTTTTAACTTTATCCTAAGCCTCCACTGATTTCATCAAGAAGAATAGAAGAGGAATAACATAATAGCTAAAATAGCAAGACTCACTTGGCCTCTTTTGTTAATAGTGTTGGATTATTTCTAACACATCAAAATATAGATATAACCTTATGTATACACTGATTTTGTAGAGATGATTGTCTCTTCAAAAATAGAAAGGTACTATGAACTTGTTTTGCATGGTGACTTGGTTACAGGCATGTATTTTATAATTTTGGGATAAGGAAAGCAAGATAAGGAATCTATCCAAGTGTTCAACATGAGAGACTTTATGTTTTTGTCCTTGTTTTCTGGGAAAATATTCTGTTTACTTCAAGCAGAACTTTGCACACTTACTCAATATTGAGTGGCAGCCCCACTGAGACAGAGCTTGAAGAACATTGGCCCAGATTTTAGCCCCTTTCTTCAGAAATGGAGTCAGATTACTCTTGTGTTGGTGACATAAAATTGGCCATGGTGGATTGCTTAATAGCAAAACTGAAGGACAACTGTTTAGCGAGACAAAGTATCTAAAAAAGGCACTGTATCAGCCAAGAAGACAACTAAGATGTCAAAAGGAGACAGTGAAGAAAGCATGGATTCCCACCTTCCCTATAGAAACCCACCTTAAGCCGTTAGTCTCCTTACCATCCCAGAATTGAGGTGAAAATCTAGAGACATTTCTTGTTTCCCCAAAACATTTTGAAAGGCACATTTGAAGCTTTGCATATGTTCCTATTGAATGTGTTCTATTTCTCTAAACTGTATGTGTCAATGGGTTTTCTATCTCAACAGTTTACTCCATCTGTGAACACTCCAGCCGTTTCAACTGAGTTACTACCATTACAGATAGAGCTGAACACTTTATAACTCATTATATTTACTGGTCATCTGCCAATGATATTCAAGCCATATATTACACAGTCAAACTTCAGGTGGAAGAGCAGAGAGCTATTTAGAAGACTCAACTCTTCCTTCTAGTCATAATTCTCTGACATACCCATACAACATTGTCTTTTACCTGTTTTCCTATAAATAAGGTAAAAAATGAGGGGAATTCCTTGCTGCCCTGTTCTCATAAAAACAATTTTTTCCTGTGTCACAGCTATGATTGAGCCCTAAGTTCGGAATGTTTTCAAAGTTTCCAAATCCTATGATCTACCTTCACAGTTGAGCCTCCCTCCCAATACCCATTATAACTTTACTGGAGAATTCTACATTCATATAGACTTGAACTTTCAGACATTGAATGTGTTTATTGGTATGTTCCACCAGTGATGAGAGAGAAGGTACAAACCAGGTAGACAAATCTAAAAGGTAGGAGGGCACAGTTACAACCAGAGAATAAATGATATGCTCTAGTACCCCCCAACCCTCTTTCTTTTAACTTCATCTTCTCTGTGGTGATTGCTTTAAGGGAGCATAGGTATACATTCTGACTGCAAGTTGGGATGTGGTAAGAGAGAAGTTTAAAGCTGCATTTATTAAAACTAAGAAAATGTTGACTGTGCATATCTAAGGATGGTGAGGGGCAAGTAGAGACTAAGGGAGCAGCTCAGTCTTTCCTTGTCTACCACTGGCTATTTCTCTAAATCACATATTTCTAACCCACATAGGCCAGATCACCTCTGGTATACAATCTTCAGAGTGTTACTTCTTGGTCAGATACTGGTACAGAGAAGTCTTGGCTCAGTTACCTTCTTGGGAATCAATATTACACTTTCTATTTATTGTTTTCTTATTTTTTCTTTTGCTCATGTCCTACTTTTAAAGGCCCAACTTGTGCCCCATCTCTTCCAGGAAATCTTTCTTGGTTGGTTGAGACCTCAATTCTGAAATCTCAGAGCCCTCATCATCTAAATTTTTGTTTGTTTGTTGAGTTGGAGTCTGACCCTGTCGCCCAGGCTGCAGTGCAGTGGCATGCTCACGGCCACCGCAACCTTGACCAGCTGGAGTCAGGCGATCCTTCTAACTCAGCCTTCCAAGTAGTTGGAACTACAGGCATGCGCCACCATGCCCAGCTATTTTTTGATTTATTGTAGAGACGAGGTCTCACCAAGTTGCCCAGGCTGGTCTCAAACCTGTGGGCTCAGGCAATCCACTTGACTCGGTCTCCCAAACTACTGGGATTACAGGCTGAGCCACTGAGCCCAGCCTCATCATCTAAATTAATCATCTTGGTACCACTTCAGAGGAGACTCTATACCTCATCATCTCCATGCTTCCTGCCTTCTGTCTTACTATTTGAAGAATAGTTGGAATTCTAGAAACTAAAAATCCATGTGATCTTGGTTGCTTGACCTAGTGAAGCCTCCAAATTCCTGCACCAAATTCATAAATATTTTCTTCCCCTGGAGATCTCAAATCCAGAGTAGACTGGAAGTAAGTTGACGTGCTTTGATGTCCAACACCATTACCATGATGATCCCCAGTGCTACCTGTAGCCAAGGACCAGTAAACTACTGAATCTTTCTAAGTCTTAATTCCCTCAAATTAAAATATGTGTAATTATAGACCCTACTACATAAAATCTATTATTAAGATAAGGCATATATACACTAAACAGTGTTTGGTCCGGTCGAATATTAACTGCTATTATTTTCCTCCTCCTTCTACTTCCTACTCCCTAACACCCTTCACCATTTTCCTTGCTTTTTCTAAAACACAGTCACTGTTGCAACTTACTATTTTCCACCTTCTTGTTGTCATTTAATTCTATGACATAACACTCCTACTAGACTATAACTAGGCATGTTATCATCATGACCTACAACCTATTCTCCTGGCACCTATCCCTATGACCCTGACTTGCATATTGTGCACTAGCATAAATGAATGAACAACTATGACTTTCTTTTAAAGACAGGTACCTGCTTTAATATGTGTTTGTATCAAAATTGGCTCTGTCTGCCCACATCAGTGGTCTTGGTGTTTTGAGGACAGGGACTGTCAGGGTAATTGGTTTTGCACCACAGAGCATGCATAAAAGGCCTAATTGATGATGACATTTCAGTAGCCAACAACACTCGAAGTCAGGAAAGATTTTTTTTTTTAAGCATCATCTTTATGTTTAATGGAACATTCAATCCTTCTCCTTAAGAGTTTTATTTTCTAATTTTCCCAAACCGCATTTCTAGTTTCTACATGTTACTTGTCTCATGGTGACAGTTTCAGGCATTTTCCCAAATGCTAATGATACAAAGGATGAATGATAGTGCGGGTAAATTGCTGGAGAGCCACGCTTTTGAAAAGATAAAAAGAACAAGAAATGGGACTTCTTTAGCTTCTGTTCAATTCCAATGACACATTTCTTATTAGCTGCCTTTGTTTTTACTCTGTGGGTATTTAAATTTTAGCAAACTGAGTAGTTTCTCCCAGAGAACTACCAATTGAGCATTTTTAAACTATGGCAAACAGTGTTTTTCTCATATGAAGTAGATTACATTATTGGAAAGAATCACTGAAAATGCCCTTGAATTGTTGACTTGGTTCCCAAAGTGGGTTTTACTTGCAGGGAACGTGGAAAAGCTAGTGTGAATGAAATGGGCCCCATTCTCGTCCTAGGTTATATTTTCTGTGTATTTATGGGTTTCTCCTGCCCTCCACTAATCCATAGCCCATGTTGTTGTCAGAGTGTATTTTCTAAAATGCACATCTGATAGCATTATTTCCCTACTAACACTGCTAACACCCTGTAATGAGTCTTATTTGACTTCTACAAAAAATGCAAACTTTTTGCCTCTACAGGCTTAGCTACTGCTGTTCTCAAAGTATGCCATAGTCATCTGGCCTTTGGAACTTTACATGTATGTTCCTGTTGTCTAGAACCTAGAGCAGACTGTCATCCTGGCACTCTCCCAGCTAACCTTGTATTCTCTTGTCTCCTGTTAATCACTCAGAATTCTACCTGAATGTCACTCCTACCAGGAAGCCTTCTATAACTCTCTGCTGATGTAGTCATACCCCTTTATGATTGTACAGTCCCAGGTATGCCCAACACCACACCATAGCCTTGCATAGTCATTCCCTAGTTGATACCCCTTGGCAGTCTGCTCAGAGGAAATGGATGTCCTATTCACAAGTCTCCTGCAGAGTCCAGCATAGTGAACGCCTCACATACTTCTGGAATGTTGTGCCAGTGATAGTGTATTTGGGATAAAAAGTAAGACCTAAGAAATAGTAGGATCCTAAGCTATTTTGCTGAGAGTAGACCCACACATTTAACTTATACCTCACTTGAACCTGATTACTTCATGAGCTGTTTTCTCAACCACAACAAAAGAGGCTGCTAAGCAGACCGTTAAGAAGCCTTCTGCAGGATCTGCCTCCAATCAGTAATTGGTATTCCATATATATTGTTGCTATGAGAATCATACTTCCCTCTCTCAATAGCATTTCTGTCAGTGATCAATAAAACTTGAATACCTAGTTCCCCATTATTTTTGCAACTGAGAATAAAACATGAAAAATAAACTTATAAAGGAAGATTTTCTTGACCATGAAGCTTGTGAACTTTAGAAGAGTTTGTATAGGAAGATGACCAAATATTGCCTCAGGCTATTGCCTTCCTAGTCATTGATTTTGTGGGCAAATGAACTGTCAATCAGTTTTTGGTTGCCATGATGGGTCACTACTCTGAAACAAGTAAAGGGTATCACTACAATCACACTTGGCCACCTCAAAGTTATGATAATGTCTAAAACAACATTCCACACAAACTTAATGATTTAGTTAACCAAGAGGTTTTAATATAGTCTTAATACTTGTATAGTTCAGTTCTGGTGCTCACGATTTCTAACGCAGCAGCTGGACCAGACGAAGCTATTAGAAGGGTGAGGATCAGATCATAGCAATTATCCACTTAACGTGGCATTTATCTGAAACACTCTGTGCAAGGTCATTTAGACTAACCACCATTTATTTCATGAACATTTTCTTGAAACCAGAAATAATCATAAAGATAATAATTTATTGCAAGCATAATCCATTCAAGAAAAATAATTAGCCTGAGCAATTATTATAGGAAAATATTCACTGTCCATAAAACATATGCCTAAATCTGTTTCTTGCTCCCCTTTGAAGAGATTAGTTACATATGGTTTATATGGTATGCCCCTTGCAGATGTTGATATTTAAAAAAAATCATGAACTAGCATTATTACTCTTTTTGTGAAGAACAAAAGAATTTATTGAGAGCTTCATTATCATAGATGATTGAGGTTTTAGATGATAATGGCATTTTATTTCAAAAGTTCATCAAACAGAGAATTTTAATTGTGAAGCTTGACTAATCATGACCACTTTGACTCTTGATAATTATGTATCAAGATGGAAGTTTTTAATGAGTCTTCTTGAAATTAAGGGTACATTCTGCCATTGTGTATTTGATACAGAAAAAAAAATGTTCCAAATTCTAATATTTGAAAATGTCAAAAACCTACTTCTAAGCATACTTGTTCTAAAAATACATTTGGAGAATTTAAATTAGAAGTAGATGAGCTGAGATTCAGGATTGTTAGAGTGGTTTTCAGCCATTGAGAGGGAAAAGTCATGGGGCTAACTTCAATAATAAGCTAACAAAAGAAACCAACAAATCCTTTGTGCAAGAAATTGCCTTCTAACTGGAAACAAAGGGGTTAAGGTACATGTGAGAGGATTCCAAATGTCCATCCACCAGGTAGACCTATTAAGAAAATGTTCTGTGGCAAGTTTTTCTATTCCTCAAACTCTCTGTGACAGATCATTTAGAAAAGCAAGTTGAAGCCGGGCTCGGTGGCTCAGCCCGTAATCCCGTGCCTTTGAGAGGCTGAGGTGAGTGGATTGCCTGAGGCCGCGGGTTCGAGACCTGCCTGGGCAACTTGGCGAGACTGCATCGCTACAATAAATCAAAAAATTAGTCGGGCGTGGTAGTGCGCGCCTGTTGTTCCAGCTACTTGGAAGGCTGAGGTGGAAGGATCACCAGAGCCCAGCAGGTCAAGGCCTCAGTGGCCGGGAGCGGCCACTGTACTCCAGTCTGGGCGACAGAGTGAGACTTCAAATCAAAAAAAAAAAAAAAAAAGTAGAAAAGAAAAGCAAGTTCATTCTTGATTCAGAATATTAAATAGGTGGCATTAAGGGCTCCATGGCCTATAGCTAACATTTGCAATGAAAGTATTCAAGTGTCCCTCTATGGCAGCTATTGCTGGGGCTGGTGTAAACTTCAGAGCTGAAGCCACATGAGGAAGACAGTGATTTCTCTGCAAATTAATCTTTCTCTCCTGACTCTCACTTTGGTTTAAATATAAGCATGATTTGTTGGGAAACTGGATCTGCTATTAGAAAAGCTTCTTTTAACAGGTGACATTTCTAAACTGGGACTCAAGGAGTGAATTTATTTTTCTTTTACATAAGAAAACAGAAGATCAAAAAAAGTGTAAAAAATTAGGAAGTTCTAAACCTTCTTTCAAACTTTTCCTAGCATCCCACCAGCTCCTACAGTACATTCAGCATTTCAATAGAGAGATATACAATTCCTGATCAACAACACTCCCAATGAAGTATAACCAAGTCAAATTAAAAAAAAAATTAGTATGTAGTCAGGAGCCAACTGACTACATCATTAGATAATACTTTTTTAGATAATACTTTTTTTTTTCTCATGAGACTTTAATTGGGACCCTCCTGGATTGAAAACTCTTCTAAAACCTTAGTTTCCAGAACTCAATACAGAGCGAAATTTGGGATCACATGACATACAATTTCCTTTAAATAGTAGACATCTGTCTGGGCAGGACTAAGAACCAGAGATACAACAATTTTTGATAGGCAAAATAGGCTCTGTTAGCTGATTTATGAAGCAAATCTACCCGAAGGCTGAAACAGGGGAGCATCCACTGATTACACAAAAGGGAAACAAATACATTGGAGGTTCAAACTCCTCACCTGAGCCATGTTTGCATGAGAGTGGGAGCGGGATCAAAGTTCTTTTTAAACCATCTAGGGAAGATGCAGAGTCTCCTGCCCTGTTAATCAGGCTTCTCCAGAGAAATAGAACAAATGAGATCTATATAGCTATCTAGAAACAGATTTATTGTGAGGGGCTTGGCTCATATGATTATAGAGTGTGAGAAGTCTCATGATTTGCTATTTGCAAGTTGGAGGCCCAGGAAAGTCGCCAATGATGCAGTTTCGGTCCAAGCCCAGTACCAAGGGAGTCAGTGGCATAAGTCCTGGTCTGAGTCTGGAGGCCTGAGAACCAGGAGTGCTGATGGCCAAGAGCAGAAGAAGATAAATAGCCTAACTGAAGCAAAAAGAGCAAATTTGCCTTTCTTCTGTCTTTTTATTCTATCCTAGTCCTCAATGGATTGGATGATGCTTACCCCCATCAGTGACAGCAGATCTTCTTTACTCAGTCTATTGATTCAAATACTAATCTTTTCAAAAAACACCCTCACAGACATACCCAGAAATAATGTTTTACCAGTCATATGGGCATCCCTTAGCCCAGTCCAGTTGATACAAAAAATTAACCATCACATACTCCATTTCTTTTTTGGCCATAGTTGCCAGAGGGGACTGAGGTAGGACATGATTTGGGTGAAGACTGATAAGTACTTTTATTAGAAAAAAGATTATAAGTCCAATTTGAATTGTACAATAAAGTGAACATTGAGCTGAGACTTCTACTAACCTCTATGGTGCTTTCATGCAAATGGGAAAAGAAAAACAGCTAATGTCAGGAAACCCAACTTCGGCAAACAGAAAGTATGTGAGATGGCCCTGCTCAGAAAATATGGTGTGCAGTAAATTTAGACAACATGAACTCAGTGGTGAGGCCATGATTAAAATGAAAGGAAATAAACACATATTTGCTTGTCTGTGCAATCATCTACTATCTGTGGAAAGGGTAGATAGGCTCACAGCCGTAAAGCCAAGTCCCATTTGACTCGAGATTGTTGAATTTTGTATTGATTCTAACAAAACTATGGTCTGTTTGTTACCTGTAAATCTTATCAATTGATCCGCACATACATGAATGTAGCCAGGCTATAAAAGAAGCCTGTGTGTTCACTCTTCCCCCTTTAGATCCCTGCCCTAACCCTTAACCACATACAGATGTTGGTCTCAGCCTGATCTCTCTTGGGTCCCTGTTTCTTTCCTTCCTGTTCCTGTTCCCCATGCTTGTTAGCTGATAACTACCTCTGGACCTCTCGGCTGGAGATTCCATTGACTCCCTGTGACTTTTTGACCTTAGCTCTAGTCCCTTTCTCAGTTTGACTCTGTTCCTGGCCTTAAATTTCCTGCTCTAATTCTGACCCCACAGTGGTCATTTTTCCTAGTTATAGTCTACTCAGACTGACTATAGCTGAGTTCATATTCCCTTAATATCTGACTTTGACAAAGGATACAGTCTTATCCTTGGCATGTACAAAAGTAGACACACCATAAGTATTTGTTGAAATTGCTAAATAAATTAGGTAACTGAATTTGCCACTGGTCATTTCTGGAACTGCTGGTTGCACTTATAGACTTATGGATTTATCTAATTTATTTAACTTCAATTAGGGCTTCTTTAATCAATCTATCTCAAAACCATATTAGCTGCATGGGTAATCCTATGATGAGGACAATTTATCCATTGGTGAATGAGGACTGATTGAATTAGCTAAAGATGGCTGGACTAAATTAGCTTCAAAAGAGAAGAGCTTTAATCATTTGGGGTTAGTTTGTCATCCCTTGATCACTGAATGTTCTAGGCCAAGACCTTATCAAAGTCACCCATGTGATTGAGCACTAAATAACTACCATTCAAGAGCAGGCAATATGCTATACATACCTTATTAGAGAAATCTCACAGCTGAAAGGTAAGTCTTGTTTCACAGATAAAAGCTTGAAGCAAAGAAGTGAAATCACTTGTCCAATATAACTAGAGCAACAGACAGATACTAGAGCCTGAGCTCTAACTCAGGTCTGGATAATTCTAAAGACCATCTCCCCCCCGCCCTTAGTTTTCCCATTACAGTCCAGGCACAGGGCAGGGACCTAGAATTCAAAACTTAAATACTCAGAGCTCTGGGCTCAAGGCACTCACAGCCCGGTAGGAAAGAATACTGCATTTAAAACAGGCACATGGCTAGAGAGAGGCAGACAGTTATAAAGTGGGAGGTGGTTGAATGCAGGGAAGAAGAACAAGGATGATCTCTGTACATACATCTTGGTCATCTCCTTTGAAGACACCCACCAGGGGTGAGCTTTAATGCCACCTGTCTTTTTTTTTTTGGCCCATCCTGGTTTCCCTTCTTTCTGCTCTGCTAGTCAAAGCCTCGGGGCCTGTCTCAGCACAGTTGTCTGAGGCCACAGCATTTCACACTGGCTGATTTCCGTTTACTCACACCTTTTGCTTGGCACTTGGCTTCCTCCCACCCAACCATAGGCATGGGTGAGATTTATTTTACTCCTTCTAAATCTTACAACTTCCTGCAAGCTTCCCTGGCCTCAAATAACACAAACAGCTGTAGAAAATGCACACATAATTCCTCACACCTGGGCTTCCTCCAGCACCAGCGTCAGCATAGATAGTAAAGTTCCAGATCTCAAATTTGGTTAATTATCTTTCTTCCTGCTTAAGTGCCACGCCATCAGAGCCATTTTACACTCCTCCATCATGAGCCTGAGTGATTTGTAATAACCCCAATTCTACCATGAGCATGGGTTCTCATGCCCTGTGCATAGGTCTGTGCCTGTCAACAGGGAAATTTGATTAGCATGCAGGGAACTAGGTGGGCACACTAGTGAGAGAATTCAAAGAAGTAACCTTGCCCTCAGAAGAGAAAAGGAGGACACCGGTTGGGTATAGTGGCTCAGGCTTACAATCTCAGCACTTTGGGAAGCCAAGGCAGGAGGATCACTTGAAGCCAGGAGTTCAAGACCAGCTTGGGCAACATAGCAAGACCTCATCTCTACACACACACACACAAATTAGCTGGGCATGGTGGTGCATGCCTGTAGTCCTAGCTACTTGGGAGGCTGATGTTGGAGGATTGTTTGAGCCCAGCAGTTTGAGGATGTGTTAAGCTGTGACCATGGTACTGCATTCCAGCCTTGGTGACAGAGTGTGACCCTGTTCCTCTAAAAATAAATAAATAAATAAAAAATTTAGAAAAGAACACCATAAATGAGTTCAAGTACACAGGCAGAACAGGCTAAATGTTAGAGTGGTTGCAAGTGATTTCTTGATAATAGTTGCTCTGTAAATACTCATATGTGCCAGCCACTAAATTGTCTCTAAACCATACAAAAACACTGTTGGGTGTTTTCTCCCCCCAAAACAGAGGAAAAACAGAGTTTGAGAGATTGGTGCACATAAGATATACAGCTTATGTATAGCAAAGCCAGTTTTCAAACCTAAGCCCACCAGAATCCTGCTGATATTGATTCCACTGCGGCATGCTGAGAAGAAAGGTGAACAGGTGGGCCTGCCTCTCTAGGCAGGAGCATAGAAGGGAGGTGGGGGTGAGGCAGCATGAAGCTGGAGTGTGTCGTATACTCAGGAGCCTCTCCTCAGGGCCAGGCAGAACAGGATGCGTATAAGCCACAGCAAGAGAGAGGCAGGGTTGAAGTCAGGAAGCAGAAAAACTCTCCTTGAAGGACCCAGCCACCCTTCTCCTTTTGCACAGAGGACAAGAGGACACGCGGGCCTCCATCCTCTGGTGGGCACGACGCCTGACGACACAGCACTCACACCAGGGACCAGAACAGATGAACTGCTTGGACCCGCCGGCAATGAGTGAAATCCCACTCTCATTTTCATCCACTGGAACCCAGACCTCATCAAACGCCCACAACAGTTTTAAAGAGAATGTTAGTTACAATCCAGAGCTAATTAAAACTTTCCATAAAATGACTCTTTAAAATTTAAGTGGCCTTGAATGCTAACAGCCCAGGCTTGTCTTTAACTGCAGAATTATTATTAACGCATCAGCACGGCAATACCAGCCATTGAATTTGCTCGGCAATTTTGAAATAATGATGTTTTGAGTGTTTCCAGCTGAAATGGTGTGTCCCTTTCAATTCTGACCCAGCAGGCCATCGGCCTCCTCCCTCTGCTGCTTCCCCCATACTGATACCCTCTCCCTGAGGCCCACATCGAGCTTCTTACAGTTCTGCTTGCAACTGCCCAGGTTCCAGAGTTTAGCTCTGCCCTGACGCCCACCTGCTAAGGTGGATTTTTTTTTAAATGTTGATCTTCCCTTGAAAGCAGAAACTGCATTCATGTGGGATGCACTGTAATGTATGGTGAGGGTACGGGATGGTCAGAGCTCATTTCAGTCCTGGTGCTGTCCCTTAGAACGAGTTTAGAACGAGTTATTAGGACATTATGGCTACTAATGACAATAATTGCTAACATTTGTTGAGCACTTACTATGTGCCAAGCATAATTTACATCCATTGCCTAAGTTTCCCCAACAAGCCTCATTTTTATTTATTCTGTTTAACAAACAGCTATAAAGTGCTCACTACAACACTCTGTATATACCTGGCACCGTTGTGTTTTATGTACATTAATAAATTAATTCTCATAACAATTTCAATGACGTAGTTACAGTTATGATTCCCATTTTACAGAGGACTGAACTCAGATTCAGAGGGATGAAGCAACTAGAGGTTAAGTAACACATTTTACACAGTTGAAAAGTGTAACAGTGGTGCAATGCCAAAATTCAAATCCATGGAGACAGACTCCAAATGTCGCACATACTTGTTCCTCTATACTGCAGGTCCTTCTGAGTTAGCGTGCTTCAGAATCATCTGCAGGGCTCATTAAGACACAAATTTCTGGGTTCCAACCACCTCTCCTTTACCCTGCCAGGTTCTGTTTCTGCCGGAGATTGGGCTCAAGAATATGCACTTCTAAAAAGTTCATAGGTGATATTGATACTGCTGTCTGAGATGGTGTTGCCAATGTTCCAATTATCTCCCTTATTGCAGATGTTACATAGCTAGGAAGTAGCTGAACTGCACTTTGAAAGTAGATTTATAGAACATGCATAGACCCACCGAAATCTGTTTCCCCATCTTTATAATGGGGATATTAATATTTTCTAACTTTCAAATTTGTTAATAGTAACTGAAGTAATAAATATTATAGACTAAGGCACATATAGCATAACTTGTTGAGTGTTTTCTTTCACTGTATCCTTAAAAATCTTTTATACAGTGTATGCCAAATGAATGTAAGCTAGATTTTGCTGAATCCATCCTATTGCTTGGAAACAAACTGTTCTTGCTGCTGCCATGTGGATGCTCCTGATTCTACAGTCCTTAGTAATAACCTTCCTTTTAGTGTCCAAATATCAAAGATCCAAACAGACCTTTCTCTTCTAGAGTCCAAGTTCCCAAGGTTGTCATATTCTATAACTACTGGGTGACACTATTAAAATTTATTTCCATATAAAAAGTACCTCATGAAGTTGGTAGTGTGGCAGCCCTGTTGGTCTCTAGCACTTTGATTTTATTTTTTCTTTTTTGAAGTTCAGAATAAGTATAAATAAATTTTCTTCATTTATTCCAGTTTTAGGCCTGCCCTCTGATTCAGATCTTTCTAAACAGAAAGCAAACTTTCAGATTATTATATTTAAGAGTTTAGTTCCCCATTACCTCTACCTTGACAATTTTACATAACCCAAATATTCTTGTATTCCTCCCTATGCCTACACAATACAAAAGTAAAACAAAAGAAACAAACAGAAAACTTCTGCTTTCAAAACAGTCTAAACATTCATGTCAAGTGGGGAAAGAAAGCTGAAAAAGTCTTTGACTTAGCAATTTTACTTCCAGGAATTTCCCTGAAGACTCTTCCTCAATAATACTCAAAACAGACAAACACCATATGAGCAACATTATTCATTCAGGTATTATTTATTATAGCAGCATTCTGGGATGAACTAATGCCTATTCATAAAATATTGTTGCTGTATTCACACAGTGAAGTAATGTGCATCTTTAGAAATAAATAAGGAAGATATTTGTGAACTGATCTAAAGTAATTTCCAGGATTTATGTTCTTAAGTAAAAAAAAAAAAAAAAAAAAAAAAAAAAAAGCACAACACAAAAAGTATATATAGTACTTTACCTTTTATGTGAAAAAAAAAGTCTTCTTGATATTTGCCCAAAGGAGGTGAAAACATGTCCACACAAAGACCTGCAAGTGGGGGTTTATAGGAACTTTATTTATAATTTCCAAAAACTTGGAAAGAACCTGGACATCTTTTAGTAGGTGAATGTGTACATAAACTATGGAACTACAGACAATGAAATATTATTCAGTGCTAAAACATAAAAAACTTTCAAGCCATGAAAAGACATGGAGGAAACTTACATATGTTACTAAGTGAAATAAGCCAATCTGAAAAGATTTCACACTTTATGATTCCAACTACATGGCATTCTGGAAAAAGCAAAACAGTGAAGACAGTAGGGAGATTAGTGATTATCAGGTGTTGGAGGTGGGGGGGGATGAATAAGTGTGGGGGGGAGATTTTAAGAGCAGTGAAAATATTCCCTAAGATACAACACTCTAATGGCAGATACATGTCATTACACATTCATCTAAACTCACAAAAAGTAAACCACCAGGGATGAGCCCTAGTGTAAACTGTGGACTTTGGGTGATTATAATGTGTCAATGTAGGTTCATTAATTTTAACAAATGAACCACTCTGGTGTGGATGTTGATAATGAAGAATATTGAATGTATGGGAGCAGGTGACATATGTACCTTCCTCTTAATTATGTTGTGAACCAAAAACTGCTCTAAAAAATGAAAGACTTGAAACAAAAATTTAAATTTAAAAAATTATATGTATTATTTTTGCAACCCCCCCCCCAAAAAAACCCAGGAAGGATAAACCAGAAACCAACATTAGTTACCTCATGTCTGAATACATATGCATAGCTATAATTACAGGAATATCTAATTTATAAAGAAAAGAGATTTATTTGGCCCAGAGTTCTGCAGGCTATACAAGAAGTGTGGCACCAGAGTTTTCTTCTGGTGAGGACCTCAGGAAGTTTTCAATCATAACTGAAGGTGTAAAAGGAGCAGACATGTTACATGAGAGAGAAAAAGGTGGGGAGGGGTCAGGCTCTTTTTAACTACCAGCTCCTGAGTGACGTAATGCACTGAGAACTCACACATTACAATGATTTTGGCACCAAGCAATTCATGAGGGATTACTTCCATGACCCAAACACTTCACATTAGACCTTGCCCCCAATAATGGGGATCAAATTTTAACATGAAATTTGGAGGGGACAAATATGTAAACTATAGTATCCCATCTCTGACTCGCTAAATCATGTGATATTCTTTTCACATACAAAATATAATCATTCTATCCCAATAGCCCCCAAAAGTTTGCATTTTAGAAATGACAGAGAAGTCCAAAGTCTCATCTGAGACTCAAGACAATTTCCTGACAGCTATAAGCCTGTGAAGTCAAAAACAAGTTATTTACTTCCAAGGCACAATGATGGTACAGGCATTGAGTAAACATCCTCATACCAAAAGGGAGAAATCAGTCAAAAGAAATGGATAACAGGTCCCACACAAGTCCAAAATCCAACAGGGCAGGCATTACATCTTCAAAATAATCTTGTTTGACTCCATGTCCCATATTCTGGGTATACCAGGCCCTGAACAACCCCACTCTGTGACTTTGCTGGGCACAGCCCACTTGGCTGCAATTATGGGTTAGAGTTGAATGGCAGAGGCTTTGCCAGGCTGATTTTACAATACTGGTGGCTCTATAACTCTGGGGTCTTGAGGATGACGGCCTTGCTCCCACAGCTCCACTAGGCACTGCCCTCTGGTGAGGGTACTCCCTGTGGCAGCACCACCCCTGCAGCAGACTTCTGTCTGAGTACCCAGGCATTCTGATACATCCTGTGAAATTTAGGTGGACACTGCCAAGCCTCCATCACTCTTGCATTCTTGGCACCTGTAGACATAAGGCCACATGTAAGCTACCACAGCTTAAGGCTTGCTTCCTGCAGAATGGCAGTCTGAACAGGACCTGGGCTGTTTGAACCAAGGCTAGAGTTGGAGCCGCTGTGATGCAGGAAACAGCATCGCAAGATGGCACAGGGTAGCAGCCCTGGACTTGTCCCCACAAACCATCCTGTCCTCCTCGGTCTCTGAGCCTGTGATGGGAGGGAGAATATCCCTGAGCTGCATCATTCGGGGCCCTTTTTTTCACTGGTCTATTTGCACCTGGCTCCCTTTTAGTCATGCAAATCTCTTCAGCAAGTGATTCCTCCTCGCATCCTTGAATTCCTCTTCTGAAAATACTCTTTCCTTCTCTAACACATGGCCAGGCTACAGATTTTGTAAAATTTTATTTGTTTCCTTGTTAATTATACATTTTACATTTAGGTAATTCTTTTGATGCCATACCTGACTGTAAGCTGTTAAAAGAAGCCATGAAACTTCTTGAAGACTTTGTGCTTAGAATCTTCTACCAGATACCCTTGGTCATCACTCTTAAGTTTGGCCTTCCACAAAGCCCTAGGGCATAACTAATTGTAGTTCTTTGCTAAGTCATAATACGGGTGGTCTTTGTCCTCACGTTCTTTGCTAAGTCATAATATGGGTGGTCTTTGCTCTAATTCCTAGTAAGTATTTCATTTCTACTGTGACCTCATCAGCCTGACCTTTACTGTCTATATTTCTTTTTGTTGCCTTTTTTTTTTTTAAGTCAGAGTCTCACTCTGTTGCCCAAGCTGGAGTGCAGTGGTACGCTCACGACCACTGCAGCCTTGACCTGTTGGGCTCAGGCGATCCTTCCACCTCAGACTATCCTTCCACCTCAGACTTCTAAGTAGCTGGAACTACAGACGTGCGCTACCACACCTGGCTTATTTTTTGATTTATTGTAGAGACAAGGTCTCACCAAGTTGCCCAGGCTGGTCTTGAACCCCTGAACTCAGGCAATCCTCTCGCCTCAGCCTCCCAAAGTGCTAGGATTACAGGCTGGGATTACACGCCTGGCGCTACTGTCTATATTTCTATCAGCATTTTGGTCACAATCACTCTAAGAAGTTCCAAATGGTTACTTATCTTTTCGTCTTCCCCTGAGCCCATCGAACTCAACCTCTGCCAGTTACTCAGTTCCAAAGCCACGCCCACATTTTCAAGTATCTTTACAGCAGCATCCCACTTAGTACCAATTTTCTGTCTTAGTCCCTTTGTGTTGCTATCAAGAAATATCTGAGGCTGAGTAATTTATAAAGTAAAAAGCTTTATTGGTATTCATCTTCATGATCCAAACCTTCCATTAAGCTTACTTCCAACACTGGGGATCAAATTTCAACATGAGATTTGGAGGGGCCAAGCAAACCAAATGACAGTATCAAATTAATAACCCAAAAAATGGGTAGGAATAAGGTACAGGAACTAGGAAACTGAAACTTTTCTGAGTGTATCATTTTTAATAGTTTTGTCTTTGAGTTCATGTTAATGTTTATATTTTTCAAACAAAATAAACTAACAAAGATGGGGAAAGCTAAAGTTAAATTTAAACACAGACAAATGATCCTATGTTAATATTAAATAGATATCAAAATCACACAAAAGGAAAACAGGATTTGTTCGAGTAACTTGAATACATCACTCTGGAAACATTTGTTGAGATTTATTTTAAAGACAAAAAAGAATCAACAAAGAAATCTTGAACTCTATTTAGGAGATGTGTTTCAGTAGTGATATTGGCATAGCAACTTTTAAATCACTAATATATGTATTTAGATATGCGTAATGAGTAACTATATTGATGTTGGGAACAAAAGTTCTCGCTATGCCTATGTATAGGATATTGGTTCTCACTTTACAGAAGGAAGATACAAATGTGGGAATTAGGGAAAAGAGAAAAAATTCTGTGGCATTAGAATGGAATTAAAGATATTAGGATAAACTCATAATTTAAAAATATGGTCTAGCTTTTTCCACAGAAAAGGCTTTAGGATGCAATGATATCCTAGCAACAATGAGCACACCTAGTGCCCAGCTCTTGATTTCTAAATACCATTTCCCACTAATTTGGAGGCTCTTTGGAGAAGTGCCTGATTCTAGATCTTCTGCATAATGAATAAAGCAAAAAAGCATAAAAGAATGAAGCAAACCTAGAACATCTTGTGACAGATCATAAGTTTTGTTCAAAAAATAAAGGGAGCATGTTAAAAGGATGCAAGAGCCAGTTTTATGGGGCTCTGGCTGTATGTCACTGGCCATATGAGGACAGTTTAAGTATAAAATTAAAAATAACAGAAATGGATTATAACACATTTAATAAAAGATAATCCACAAGTCTACAAAGAAACCTATATTGGTGGGATTACATTAGAAGAACTGAGGGTCACAGAACTCAACCAAAAGAGCTTCCAATGGCCAAAGTTGGGACGATTTGAACAACACAATACAGCAGTATCAAATAATAACCCAAAGTATAACATAAAATAGCCACGAGTTCATACTTACAATGATTAAATAAATAAATGAAGAAATAAGTAGATAATTAATGGAGAAGAGGCAAATATCCCTTGCAAAATAATTCCAAATAAATTGTGTAGATGGTCTCCTCTCAAGGAGGGAGTGCATAAATTTCCACTCCTTAATTGTGGGCTTCACATATTGACTTCTTTCAAAGAGTACAGCATGGAACGAGGTTGAGGCAGAGAGTAACTTTAAGGCAAAGAAACTTCACAAACACACTGTCAGCCAGGTGATCAGGGTCAACACCCACACCAATAAACCACGTTGATATGATGTGATGAAAATGGCACTTCGCTCTGTGGTCTGGTCTTCCTCCCCCAAATCCATAATCTCAGTCTAATTATGAGGAAAAATATCAAACAAATCCCATTTGAAAAGCATCCTATGAAATATTTGAGTAGTCATCCTCAACACTGCCAAGGTCATCAAAACAAGAAATGGGAGAGAAATGTTTCACAGTTAAGAGGAGCCTAATGAGACACAACACCTTGATGTGATGTGGAACCCTGGATGGGATCCTGGAAGAGAAAAAGGCATTAGGTAAAACTAAGGATATTGGACTAACTCTGGACTTTTAGTTAATATTATATCAGTGTTGGTCAATTAATTGTAACAAATGTACCATAGTAATACAAGTGGTTAATAATAAGGAAAACTGGGCATGGGGTATATGGGAGCTCTGTGTACTAATTTCTCAGTCATTTGTTACATCTATAACTGTTTTAAAAAATAAAATCTGTTTTTAAAAAAATGAGCTTCCCTGGCTCTGGTTCTTATTATGTAGTGATCTGGGTGAGGGCTATAACGCTATTCCTCACTCAGCTCCTTCCTGTTTGACCTTTTCCCCTTTTTCTTCTTTGTCCCATCTTGTCCTGCTTCTGCCACCCTGATTCAATCACCAGGCAGGTCTAGCAGCTTGAAAAGCCTGTCATTGAGCTCACTTCTTTATGGCTTCTGCCCTCTTGGAGCAAGACGGGATGAGTTTGCATCCACAAAGCAGTGCTTCAGTCATTCAAAGACACTTTCCTGATGACTTCTTCCCAGGGTTAGAATTAGGTAAATATCCCCTGTCATTCCTAACATGATGCAGTTTCTGAATACTTTACCTTTCTGGGCACTTTCCTATGAATATTTATGCTTGTTAAAATGAGTTCAGATCTAAATATTTTCCCTGTTTTATTCTCATCAGAATTTACCATAATATCATATTTTGGAATTGTATTTGGTTTGATCTGCTGCTTAAAATATATATCATGATGTTTCAGTTTTAGGTCTCTACTTAATGAAAATGAGCTAAATATAATTAAGTCTCCTGTATGCATCCTCCCCACGCTCTTTAAGTGCATCCCATTGATGAAATTTCAAGCAATTCATTCAAATTCCATACCTCACCCAGATGTTCTCACTGTTTTAAATAAACAGCTGCTCTGACTGACTTTCTGAATGAACAAACATTTTTCTTACTCCTTATTGTATAGAGTGCCTCACACTTATGCCAAGGATGCATAATAAACACACTCAAATACATGTCTTTTGTTCTGCAATGGGCTTTGTGTTGATTAGCAAAATCATAGCTCTCTCAAACAGGACTATATCTCAATAGTACTTTTCCCAGAGGGGTTAGCTGAGATATAAAAAATATTGAATCTGCATCATGGAATTTGGTGGCATGAAGTCTTAGGTTTTCATGCCGAGCATAAAACTGAACATAGTAATAAAATAAAACTGTGGTGGAATAACTCTCAGGGGAAAATAGAAATTATAGTACTCAGATATGAAGCTTAAATTAGTTGCCACCTTTTTTTATATTCCACAATAAATCTTTCTGAACACTGCAGAGACATTATTTGAGACGTCTGATGTTTGAAAAGAAGATGCCTTTTCCTGTTTGAATGATCCTGTCATAACTTGCCAACCTGGCCCACCCTGCCTCTCTCCCTGGGAGCTCTCAGTGTTCATTTAGGGGTAGAATGTCAGCTAAGATTTTCCAAATGCCCAGTGAAGCTACCTGTATATCTACTGGATGACTTTTTCAACAGTTCAACTTTCTTTTTTTTCCTTTTCAACCCTTGTCATGTGTATCCCAAGTTTTCCCTCTTTTTCTAAGCCTGAAGCCCCCATTGATATTTCTTGGTTCATCCTCACTACACAAAACATTCTGTTTGGTTGTTTGGTGTTATTCACCATCTCTGCTTATTAAAGTCTGCCATATATTTGCCTCTGTTGATGTCATACAGATAAAGAAACTGTCACTTCATTATGTGGCAATGATTTTGAGAATGGAGCTGTGTCCTGAATTTTTGGAATATTTCTTTTACCACTAGGACTTGAAGGATGCTCAGTGGTCTTTTTGAATCTGCCAATGCATATAACCTAAAAGCTGACCTAGGCCAAGTCTATCTAACCCCAAAATAATGATGTTAATTCATTCTGAAGCATAGTCCATTTCATTTTATTACACCCTCACAGCTGAGTATCCAGAAAAATGCATGTACTCGAAAGAAATGGCCAAATATTGGAATTTGGCACAGTTGATGACAAATCCAGCTTTATCATTCTCCCTGTGAATTGGGGGAGAAAAAGATCTGTTTGTTCTTTTATAAACAGTTTGAGGGCAAAATGAGGCTGGCTATTTATGCTGCTGGAAATCTTGCTTGGTTCAGAGATTTAGGATTAGTTTTGTGGTGTTTGACAGCTTATACATCTCTGTCTAAGCTTGTGGTAACTGAAGCTGCCCAGTGGGAGGAAGGTTAAGTCGTCTTTCTGAACAGCTTCCAGTCATCCTTCTTTGCAAACCCAGAGGCAGCTCTGGTGGTTCAAAAAGAACAAATAATTCCTTCCCCCAGGAGAAAGCATTGATTGAGAGCAATAACTGAATTTTCTACCACGTCAGAGCTCCTCTGCACCCTGGGGATAGTGATAAGTATATAGCATATGCCATAATCATTGCATGGCCCAAAGATGTCTCTGCTGTTCCCTCCTCAGCCACTGGTGTTTCTGCAAGAAGCAAGCTCTTAGAGTTTTCTCTATCCCTCATCTTC
The DNA here is from genome assembly GCF_000164805.1 of Carlito syrichta. NCBI lineage: Eukaryota > Metazoa > Chordata > Mammalia > Primates > Tarsiidae > Carlito > Carlito syrichta. Next base: position 51,579 of record NW_007232284.1, read on the forward strand.
TGGCTGGAGAGCCTGCTATGTGGCCATCACTGCCTCCTGTGGCCAACTTCCAACAGGGTATAATTTTGCTTTGCTACTGGGAAGGTATTCCCAGAAATTAGTCTTGGGAGCCCAAAGGATTCTGAGCAAAACACATCTGAAGGTTCAGAAATTTTGATTGTTGCTGAAATTTGTTTCCATGCTTTGCTCAAAGAAATTGGCAATGGCAAAGTGATTTCATCTTGTGTGTCAATTCAGATCAATTGCTATGCACAGGATAACTATGCAGAGAGAATCTCACGCCATGCCTAAATGCTAGAGTTTAGTTAAAAAAGGAACCTGACTGTTAGAGATACCTGTTAAATGTGGGAGCTGCACTGAGGTGCTGGGTTTGAGTGCCTCAGAGTTGTCACCCGGGGCATGCAGTGATTATGGTGCACACTATACATACTTAGCACTGCCCCATGTGCACATAGGAGCTGAGACATAGTAGTTCTTACTCTCAAGGAAAGTGTGCATAGAACAACATATGTGGTCCCATTGGCCATGGTTCTGTGATGGGATATACTATTGTCTCTCCTTAATACATGCAAACGCATACACATACTTAATAACACAAATTTTTGAGTTAAAGTTTCATACTTGGCAATTACTCTACTACCTGAAAATGTTTTAATCCAGTGCTTCTCCAACTTTAATACATATACATGGGGAACATAGTAGAAAGGCATGATGCCCATGCTGCTGATCTGTGACCCAAATTGCCTAGCAAACTTCTAAATTCTCAGATGGCTTCACACTTCTCGTAGGATAAAGGAAAAATATGACATGGTTTACGGGGTCCTTGCTTTGTCTTATGGTCTCGTTGCCATCTAACTCAACAGCCTCATTTTCCCTCCATGACTTCCTGTGCTTGTCCCAGACCATTGGCTCTGCTCTTTGTTCAATCCTTTCTACTCGTTAAGTTCTGCTCATTTCAGGACCTTTGCACATGCTGCCCATCCTGTCTGAGATGCTCTTTATCTTTTCTCCTAGATAAATTTGACTTTCCTGAATTGTACCCCGCACCTTTAAAATAATAATTTTTTTAAAAGTTACTCATCCTTTGCATCTCAACTCTTCACTGCTTCAGCCTCCCTGACTTCTCCGACTAGAACAATTATCCTTATTATCTATTCCACAGTAGAGGAGATTTTCACTTTCAGTTTGGTGATTATTGATGTCTGTCTCCCCTGTTATAAGTACATTTACAACTGTTTTAAAAAAATAAAATCTATTGAAAAAAATGGGATTCCCTGGTTCTGATTTTTTTTATGTAGTGATTTGGGTTGAGCCTGCAATACTCGATGAGGGTGAGCATCTTGTCTGTTTTTACCCACCAGTATTTTCCCAGCTCTTAACACACCATTTCTTGCTTCAATTCCTAGACTTTGATTTTCTTGGAAATGTCAATCCTCAGAGTAGGTTTATCAGAAAAAAGAAGGCCCTTATCCTTCAAACTGAGCTTGGGGCAAGAAGTGAGATGAGGTTTGGGGTGGCCACTGGTTGATGAGAAATGTATTCCCCAACTGTGAGATAGAACTTGGGTTTGTTTTACTTCCAGAGTGTTGTTGCAACGATGTATCCATCCTTTCAACCTCCAAAGGACTGAGGACATAATCCTATTCTGCTTCACATCGATTTCCTGTAGGCTTGTGTGACTGCCTTCCAAACCCTATCTTGCTACTGGATAAGGAGTTCTTTCTGGACAGAAATCAGGTCTTTCCTTATTTCTGCTACTGCAAGCTTTGTGCACAGTAGAAATTTAATAACATATGAGGTTAAATCAAACCTGGAAACATGCACAGGAAAACTTTGGGTTCCTGGGAGGGAATAGTTTGACCCATTAATATCTTCCCTAGGATTGCTGGGATAAAATAGTGATAATTTACCCTGTGGATATGTGAGTCACATAAAATGTCATGTTTCCCTTTTTGCATTGGATGTTGGAAAGCTAGCATCAAGTTCTGTCCAAGTGTATTGCACTTTATGGCAAGAATTTGTTAAGCCATCTCAATTTCTTTTCAGATCAAGGTAGGGTATAGAAATAGATTACAGATATTTAGTGAGATGCCTATGAATGCTATAGTGTACTAGGAACTCAACACGTGTTAACTCTAATTTTCTCTATTTAAAAAGGTAACTAATATGACCCCCCCCATTTTAAGATGAGATAACAGAATGCTTATATAATTTACTCAAAGTTATAGGCCTGAACTCTGGCTTAGACGAAGTAACTGAGGCTCAGAGAGAATAATTTACTACTTTAAATTTACTCAGCTGATTATTGACTGTCTTAGTCTCCTAGGGCTGCTACAACGAACTGTCACAAACTCGGTGGCTTGAAACAACATAAATTTATTCTCTCATAGTTCTGCAGGCTAGCAGTCCAAAAACAAGGTGTTTAGTAGGGTCATACTCACTCTGAAGGCTTTAGGGAAAAATTCTTCCTTGCCTCTTCCTAATTTCTGGTGGCTTTGGGAAATCCTTTACGTTCCTTGGCTTGCAGTTTCATCTCTCTAACCTCTGCTTTCATCTTCACATGATCTTTTACCCTGTATGAGCTTCTGTGTGCCTCTACTCTTATAAGAATATCCATTTTTGATTTGGTCTACCCTAATCCAGTATGACCTCATTTTAACCAATCGTGTCTGTCAAAATCCTATTTTCAAATAAGGCCACATTTTGAGGTTTTGAGTGGACACGCATTTTTGGGACACACTATTCAACCCACTACAGTGACTGAGCTAGAACTGGAAGTTAGGACTACTTTGGGGCCATGTTCTTTATACTACCCCAAACTAACTACTTCTGCCTAGATATTCTGCATAATGCCCCACAATTGACTGATCCCTACAAGAAAGATGATGCCTGCCAACTCTAAAGTTAATTTGGCAGTTACTCTTAGAAGTGGACTGGTGGTTGATTTGTATGGAAGAATTGCTAAATGGCCAATTTAGAGAGGATGTAAACAGTGAATTTAGGTTTAAAAAAGAATTACATTTTGAAAAGCCAAATATTTGGAGAATTGGGCTAGCTAGATAAAGATGGGCATAGTCAACATGGTGTTTCTATCCTCACAGCAACAGCCTCTTCATCCATATTCTATGATCCCTCCTCCCAGTTCCCAATTCCTGTTGGTGAGAAGAGAGCTTACCTTGCAAAATACCTTCCCACTTGTAGGGCTGGGGCAATGCTGTCTCTCAATTGCTTGTTTGATGTTAACATTATTCTGAGAATTACATCTTGTTCAGCATGATATTTTAATGAGCCTTTTTCTGTTTTAGTTAAGACAGTTGGAGCTGAGCTAACAATGGGGAGAGAGGGTCCTCAGTGACATTGGTGGTCTTTGTAAGTCTGTTGCTTGGAAGAGCAGTTCCCATAGCCTCCCCATTCACTCTAGCAGTGAGAAGTTGAAAATTCTGAGAATATCTCTTGTAATGTTCTTTTCTAGGTGTGATGTCCCTATATAGTTCTTGTGGTGGCAAAATGGGTAGGTTGTCCATAGAGACTCTTTATCCTGGATAAATCAGCCACATTAGAGGACAAGAGGAACTGGGCAGGGCACGCAATAGGAATCAGGGTCAGATTAAGAAGGATGGCAGGTGGGGGAAAGTGAGACCACCTGGCCATTTTCTGGGCTGGGCCGTAGGGAGGAGAAGAAAGAGCATGCCCCACGGGTGGTTTAAAAGTCAAGTAGGGAGGCTAATCTGCTTAGTCAACCAACCATCTCTCCTCCAGTGTCCCATTCCCAATGGAAAAGCCTTCCTCCTCTTGGCCCTGATGATGAATTAATTTTCATTTTGTCTGAGTTCTTCTGTGGTTCACCCCTGGATGGTATTTCTTCACTGACAATGCTTGGCATCTCCTGTATGAGGCTCACCAATCACTCATACTTTTCTGTTAATGTTAGATCCTTGAAACAAAGTTCTGAACAGAGAAAGAGTTGGAAATTACATAGGGAAAAGAACATGACTTTTGCCTCCAAATAGAAAGCATTTTGACACAGGGAGTCAAACTTTTGTTTCAAAAATATTGTCAAGGGTTAAGGAGAGCTTCTCAAGAGGTATAGAGGGAAAGAATAAAAACAAGAAAGAAAAGAGGGAAAGAGGAAGAAAGAGGGAGAAATTAAAAAACCTGGGTCCTCTGAATTACTTCGGCAGCATCTAATCATGATCACAAAGAGGGTTGGCAATTTCTTGTAGAACAAATACGTTGCATGAGATAATTAGCATAATGATTTAGAATTTGAGTTCAGAAAGACTTTGGTTTAAAACTAGGCTTTTCTCCTTCACAGACATGTAAGTTGGGAAAGTCCTTTGACTTTGCAGAGTGCTGTTTTCTCATTGGAAAGTAGGGCTACTAATAGCCTACCTAGCAGGCTTTGGGAGAAGATTCAGTGAGTGCCTAATGCATGTAAAGAGTGGCCAGCACAGTACTAGGGTAAACACCAAGTCTTACGGTGCTTTTTACTGTTTGTACACGGCAGTGTGCAGCAGAGCTGGGGGGTAGGGCATTGAAATGACTCCCACAGGCAGTGCTTGTTTCCCTTGGAAGCACCCAGCAAAGGTTCAAAGCACAGGCTTAAAGCCTGGGCCCATGTTCCTTGCTTGGTTGGTTGGCTTGTGTTTCTGAAGCCTTGCTTCTGTTGTCACAAGGGTTTACAAGTTTCCTTCAGTGCCTTGAGTTCCTTCCTCCACATACGTTCGCGGTAGGCAATGCCTGGCAGGCCTCTCTGTGCCATGGGCAGGGATCTGGCTGAGAAGTCAGATTTCCTGACACTTTTGCTTCACCAGTAGCTCCAGTGCTTCTGGCCATTGCAGGCTCGCCGCCCCTTCGCCCCCATGCTGGCTTCTCCTATGATTGTTTATTCCAGGTCTTTGTAGTCTTTCCTGCTGCCTCCAAAGTCTTGCTCCTCAAAAATGAAGCACAGCTGGTTGGGGATTTGAGACAACAAACCAGGTGAAGCTGAGTGGATCGTGTTTGTTCAAGCTAATGTTGTACTTGCAGGTAAGACACTCAGAGGGTAGACAAAGTATTGGTTTGAAAAGTGGCAGCCTTTCTCTTTTTATAAAACTACTCGTATTTCTTAAGCCAGGCCTCAGAGGGACTGGAAGCATTCTTCTTTACAGAACCCATCAGTGATTCGTGAGAGCGTTTGTCCTAGATTTACTCGGCTCTGCAGCTGAAAAATGTAGCAGGCAGAAAGCTAACTTTGGAACAGTTGGAGGGCTTACCCCCTGACACCAGCATACATTTTCTTTCCTAGCCGAGGACCAATTATATAAAGGACCATATGGAAAAACTTCACTGGAAAAGAAATAAAGTGTTTCTAAGTTTAGACTCAGCTGGCCAGGAGGGGCCTGTTGTAGCCAGGGGATAAATTAAACATTGGCAAGAGAAGGAGGCTGCTCAACGAAAGGGGAATGTCATGGGACTTGGCACTCTGAACACCTGAGTTCTTCCAGTCTAGCTTTGTCCCAGATTACTTTGTGACCTTGTGGAAGAAGCTCACTTGACCTCCTTGGACCTCAGTTTCTTCATCTGTAAATGAGAAGATTATACCTGACAGTCTAAGTCCCTGGTAGTATAATGATGCACCTGGCCAGAGAAAGACAGATGAGAGTGGGATTTGTGTTCAGAGTGACCTTATTTTAGATACAACATTCTTAAAAATCTGTGCATTTAGCACATACTTCAGAAACTCAGTATTTAGAGAACTAGTTTTTATATTCAAAACTGTTACTTAAGTAGAGGTGCCAGATAGTAGCACACATCTTTCCTGGTGGAGAATACACCGAAGCCTGGATAGATGAATAGCTGTGCATGTGTACACACACACACACAAACACACTCACACACACACACACACACACACACACACACACACACACACACTCACACACACAAACCCCACACCAATAAGTATCAATGGAAAGATGGACCACTTTCATCAGACAAAAGAGTCGCAGTCAGATATTGACAGCAATGAATAGATATCCACCTTCATCAGCACCCATGTAAGGGCACTTACTGTAAGGAGGCAATCTCAAAGGCACCCATCGACATGTCGCTACCTATAGCCATGGAGTCCTTGTGTGTGAATGTCTGGGTTTTTCCTTCTTGTCTTCACCCCCGACATGGCCTCTCTCCAGCCCTTATCTGATATGAACTCCACTCTCCACCACTACCTGGTTGCCTCTGCTGGCTCAGACTCTTCCTCTCACTTTGGTGTCTGGCTTTGGTTTTCCTAACTCTAAGCCCAATCTTGACAGTCTACAGGACTTTTCAACTCCAGAGCCCTGAAAGGACTCTTTGGCCTCTGTGACAACTGAAATCCTCGGGGGAGAGAATTTGGTTCGTTCTTGCTGGGGCAGTTACCTGAATTGAAGCTGGCTGATGGGGTGCTGCCACAGCTGCCGAACCTGTGGAGGGATGGAGAGACTCCCAGAGAACAGTGCTATAGGCAGGACAGTCACCCTAAAACTCAAGGACACTCGCCGAGGAAAATATAGTATGTACTACAGAAACACTTGGGGTCACTTTTTTGTTCTGTCTTCTTGTGTCCTCATCCCCTGTCAAGAGACACAAAGTGAAAACCACTGGTCTAGAATAATCTAAGAGTGAAGTAATCATGAGTCTCTTGTGCCTCTAGAACTCCAATTTGACCAAATAGGGCAAAACTCATGCACCCAATTCCAAGGAACAATTCAGGGATAGAAGAAATGTTCAAACATTTTAAAAAACACTTTTCCCCCATCTTCTAAAGCCAAGCATCATTTTCCAATAAGGAACCTCCTCTTTCCTTTCATGTTAAAAAGTAAGGCATCTAATGTCATGAATTCAATAAACTTTTATTAATTACCTATTACATGTTGGCACTGGAGAATCAGATAATTAACAGATCTCCAGGGACTGGTGAGATAGACAGGTGCATGGGGAATTCTAACTCAGGCAGTGATGCTGATATGACCCATTTGTTTGGTGATGTCACCCTGTTCCTCTCACAGAACTCACAGAGCCCGCTGACGCAATGTCTGCCCAAAATACAGACAAACACGACCAGAGGCAGGCTTGGAAATGAAGACAAAGACAAGAAGCTTCATTTTACCCGGTTTTCCCCACAAGCTCCATCTGTCCTCACCACATGGTATTCTTCCTCCCAACACCCACGTACAGCCTTATCCCTCTCTGAAAACTCACTCGTAGTGATAACATATCTACTGCAGACTTCTATGTTATAACAAAAATAATTTCCCTGGAATGGATAACCTCTCAGATCCATTTCACCCCTGAGATGCCACATTTCTCTGGTTATAAGACATTATCTGTGTTTACAGGAAAACCGTGTTTCTTCCCTCATTTATCTGTTTTGTGGAAACCAAACTCTACATTATCTTTGCTAGTTTTTTTTTTCTTTTTTAAAAATAAAAATTGAGGTGTCAGTGTTCACCTTGATAAACTGCAAGAAAAAAAGAAAAGGAAGAGAAAAGAAAAAAAAATCTTCCCCATTCCCTTTCCTGTCTTTCCTCTATTGAGGTCTCCTGTATCAATGATGTAGAAAGAACACCTGCTGAACTATGCTCTGGTCTGTGAAAAAATAAGAACAGCTGTTCTCTTCTCATTGAAAATTAGGTAAATACAATGATACATGTAATGCCTTTTGGGAGGTGCACATTTTGTCATATGTGACTTTCTTATTTTTCAATTAGTCATTTGCTACAGAGGATGTGGATTTATTTGTTTTTAATTTATTAATTAACAATATATTAATTTATGTCAGTGTTGCCTTTTAAAAATGAGTTACTTGTTCACTCAACAAATATTTATTGAGTGCTTGCTGTGTGCCAAGCACAGTGTTAAGTCTTGGGGAGTCACCATGTATAACACAGAGTCCTTTCCTTCTGGAAGCCAGTGGAGAAAGAGAATTTGAATAAACAATTATGATAAAGATGAGGGAAGTGGAAGTACAAGGTGCTATGAGAACACACAATAGGGAAAGAATTTTATAACCTAATTAGGATCTAATTTCTGTAAATGTGTGTGCACACACACACTCCTGAGAAGGGGTTGGAGAGTGATGGGGAGGTGCTTCCTTAGTTTTGTCTACTTTGGCCATAAGTTACTCAGGAGGTGTGTATTCAGTTCAGCTCTCAAAAATAGCACAGTGCTCAGTGGGGTTCATCAACTTGATATTGTCTGGAAAGATAGTAGAATTGTTTGAAAATAATGGAGAATAAGAATTTATTGAAAATGACCACACTCTGTGGATCAGTTAGATTTAGCTTCAATTGCAATGGGCTAAAAAAAACAAAAACAAAAGCAAAATAAAAAAAAAAAAGGTGGGAGGTTGGGGGCCAATACTGTCAGTCTGAACAAAATAGAATTTTCATCCTCATGTAAAAGAATACAAGGGTGGGAAGTGGGAAGTGGGAGGGATGGCATGGCACTCCATTGCATCAGAGACCAAGGCTCCTCCTGTCTTGTCTTGTCTTGTCTTGTCATCCTTAGCACATGGGCTCCTGCTCATGGCCCCAAATGCTTGAGGTCCAGTCATCTTAATCATACTTCTGGCAGCAGAAGGAGGAAGAAAAAAATGGACTGAAGCCCCATCCCTTTAGGAACACTTCAGTTTGTACTTCTGCTCTCATCCCATTGGCTGAAACATAGTGACATGCCATACGAACAGCAAAGGAAGCTGGGAAATGAAGCCTTTACGCTAACGGAGCCTGTGAACAGTTAAAAATGTGGGAATTTTACTGCCAAGGAGGAAGAGAACAGAGATTGGTAAATAAACAGCATTCTCTGTCACATTTTCTACTATGGACTTTACAGAATTTTACTGCATGGAGCTAACTACAACAAATTACAAAAATTGTTTATAACTCTACTATTGTTCCTTCACATTCATGGATTCATTATTACCCTTCACCTGGGTAGCTGAGAGATTAATTCTTCTGGATTCTTTTCTGTTTGACCAATATTGGGGGTTTTTTTTGCCCATAATGGGACATCTAATTCTCACTCAGGACTCTCATTACTGAGCTCAGAAAATATTATATTAGAAATATTCCTAGCCGGGCTCAGTGGCCCAGCCTGTAATCCCACACCTTTGGGAGGCTGAGGTGAGTGGATTGCCTGAGCCCACGGGTTCGAGACCTGCCTGGGCAGGCGAGACCTCATCTCTACAATAAATCAAAAAATTAGCCAGGCGTGGTAGCGCGTGCCTGTAATTCCGGCTACTCGGAAGGCTGAGGCGGAAGGCTCGCCAGAGCCCAGTAGGTCGAGGCTGCGGTGGCCGGGAGCGGCCACTGCACTCCAGTCTGGGCAACAGAGTGAGACTCCAACTCAAAAAAAAAAAAAAGAAAGAAATATTCCTTTAAAAAAACTATAAAGCAATGTATGCTTATTGTAGCAATTTTGAAACATTTAAAAAAATATGAAGAATAAAATATCTCAACCATAATCTCACAAGAAATTATGAGAGATTTTTTAGAGGTATATTTTTTCATTCTATTAAAATAACTTTTTGAAAATGGTGAGAAACTGTGGGGAGGTGGGATTGACAGTAGTCAATATCTGCCTGGGGAAGGGGGGGGCACACTTCATCAATAAAGGTAACTAACTGCACGGTGAATATTTGTATACCTAGCCTGGAATTCTACCCCACAATTTTAAATAAAAATTAAAAGAGAGAGAGAAAAGAAAGAAAACTTTGTGATGGTCCTCTTTCACTTAATGCTTAATGAATAAAAAAATAAAATAACTTTTTAATAACATTATAAAGATAATACAGGCCAGGCATGACTGCTCAAGCCTGTAATCCTAGCAGTTTGGGAAACTGAGGTGAGGGGATTGACTGAGCCCACTGGTTCGAGAATAGCCTGGGCAACTTGGCGAGACCTTGTTTCGACAAAAAAAAATTAGCTGAGCATGTAGTTCCGGATACTTGGAAGACCGAGGCAGAAAGTCGAGGCTGCTGCAGTGGCTGTGAGCATTCTGCTGCACTCCAGCCTGGGCGGTGGAGTGAGACTCCAATTCAAAAAATAAATAAATAAATAAATAAATAAATAAAATATATATATATATATATATAGCATACCATTTAGGTAAAAAATTCAAGTGATACATAAGTATACAGAGCAAAACATGAAAGTCTCCCTGTAGCATCCTTCACTTTGATTCATTCATTTATCCAGTCATTCAAAAATATTGAGTTTTAATTATAGCACTAAACCCTGCAGTTATAGCAGTAATTAAGACAGACACATATTTGTCCTTATGGAGCTAACATTCTGGAGGGGCACACAGACAACAGATGAGAGAGAAAAATGGTAGGATAGAGGGGGCTCCCTCAGATATGGGTGGTGGTGATGTCTTTGCAAGTCACAAAAAGCCTAGGCACTAGATCCAAACATCCAGGGGCACAATTTGACTCAGTTATTCCAATGACATCAATCCATAACTGGATTTCACACTAGTTGTTGGCTTAGATGCCAGTATTGGTACCATTCTTAGGTGAGCTCCATTGTCACAGACCTGATATATCATCCAGCAGCTCCTGAGACTGCAACTTTTCTCATTCCCGGTCATTACTTCACCAACACTACCAATCACAGTCCTGGGATTAAATTGCATTGGCCTGCTTAGGCTAACCTGGTTCATTTTCAAACCAATGTTGCCGCCAGGGATACAGAATACACTGATTAATTCAAGGCACTTAAGTCCCACTCCAGAAACTGGACATGGACCAAAACATAGTAAGGAAAATTGTGGTCCAGTTAAGAAGAAGAGAAGGGGTGGGAGTGTATGGGTGACTAACGATCACCATTTGTTTTTTGGGGGGGGGGGTTTTTTTTTTTTTTTTTTTTTTGGGGGGGGGGGTTTTGAGTTGGAGTCTCACTCTGTCGCCCAGACTGGAGTGCAGTGGCCGCTCCCGGCCACCGAAGCCTCGTCTGCTGGGCTCCGGCGATCCTTCCGCCTCAGCCTTCCGAGTAGCCGGAATTACAGGCATGTGCTACCACGCCCGGCTGATTTTTTGATTTATTGTAGAGATGAGGTCTCGCTGCCCAGGCGGGTCTCAAACCCGCGGACTCAGGCAATCCACTCACCTCAGCCTCCCAAAGGCGCGGGATTACAGGCTGAGCCACTGAGCCCGGCTACGATCACCATTTGTATAACTTGGCACTTCCCAGATGAAAAGGAGACAGGAGACAGTCTTGTGAAGGGTTAGAGGAAGATTGTTTCAAAACGTAAAAAGATTTTGAGCTGAGAGAGGTTGGTAAGTTCAAAAGGATAAGGAAGTCAGAATTGCTCGGTGAAAAGGAAAGAGGAGAGCTATTGTGATGGTCAGTTTTCTAGTCATGTCTCTGCAAAACAAATATTTTTTATTTTCTCTACATATAATGGAAATCACGTTCTATGGGTGTTTTCTGACTGGCCTTTCTCACTGACTAAGAAAATTGCCTTGGAAACAATTTTGTGTCAATACATATAGATCTACCGTATTCTTTCTAATCACTATAGTTTATGTGTATCAGCAGTTTATTGAACTATTCCTCTAATGATGAACATTTTTTTCATGTTTTTTATATGCATCTTGGAGAAAATGTGTCTTTCATTAGAATAAGCTCTGAGATACAGAATTCTGGATTAAGGCATGTGCACATTTTAAGTGTTAATACTGCCAAGCTACCCTTTCAATGGCTTTGCAATGAATACTCCAAACAAGAGTATATGAGAGTGTCTGTTCCCTTAACAACACTGAATATGATCAATATGTTTAATTATTTCCAATCTAATGGATAAGAAATGTGAGCTAATTGTTGATTTAATTTTCATTTCCCTGATTACTAGTCAAGTTGAACAACTTTTCATATGTTTATAGTCGCTTGGCATTTCTTTTTATGTTAATGGCCTATCTCTATTCTTTCTCAATTTTTCATTTTTTGGCATTTATAGGAGCTTTTTATATATTCTGAATATTAATCCTGCTCATAATTTGTGTCCTAAGCAGTTTCCCTTAGTCTGTTGCTTATTTTTTCCCAAATTGTATTATTAAAAATTTCAAATACTCAGCAATTTAAAAGAATGATGCTTATTTTTAAAACTTCTCTTGTAATGTCTTTTGTATACAGAGTTTAAATTTATTTTACACATCTTTAATTTCTAAAAAAAATTTTTTTTAAACTTCTGACATTTTGTATCCTACCTAGAAATACCTAACTTACTCCAAGGTAATAAAAATATGCTTGCTTATTTTCATCGAATATTATTATAGACTTTAACAGTGTTCTTTAGTCAACTTAGTTTTATTGTGGTGCTGAGAACAGAGGGTTGGGGCATGTATAGCTTTATTAAATCAATGATATTGGAATGACTAGCTTTTCACTTGAGGGGAAAATAGACCATTCTTTATCTGTCCATATGAAATTTCATCTTTTCTTTAAGCTAAATTTCTGTATCTACCTGGAACCATTTCTGTATCCTCTGTCTTATTCTAATGTTCTATTTATTAACTTCTTTACCAATACCACACTGTTTTAATTACTTCACCTTCATTGTATATTTGGATATATGTTAGGTCAAGTGCAGTCATCACTGTTCTCTGTCTACAGTTCTTTATTTCTTTCTTTAAAAAAAAAATCACTCTGCCTTATAAACTTTATAATTAGTCTGACAGTTTCCAGGAGATAGCCTGTAGGGATTTTGATTTAGAATTCACTGAAACTTTTAGATGAAGTCAGGTAGTATTGGTATCTTAACATGAGTTCTTTCCATCCAGGGATACTGTGCATCTTCGTTCTTTACCCTTGAGAGGGAAGCACCTCTGGCTCTGTAAAGGGACTATGCTGGGTCTCCACTCTTCAGTGATTGTGTCATCCTGAGGGCTCAGGGTTCTTGTACTCTATGCAGCGAAGGAAGGGGAACATCTCCTGATCAGATAGAATCATCACCAGTGCACAAGAGACTTGGCACAAGGCCTGCTTTATGCCAGGCACATTGTTGATGGTAAGGAATTACAGCTTTGGAATCATAAGGGCATCTTCTGTTGGTAATATGTGGAACCGCAGAATCCATCTCCAACATCAAGTGGAGACTCTGGTCTTAGGTGAAGACAAGAAGGTGCAGCTCTTTTCCAAGAACAGCCCTCTTCCCACATGCTGCAGGACCTGGCTTCCCTCTCCAAAGCCACCCCCCACCACCTACCAGGTCTGGCTCCAATACTTTTCTCACTTCTACTCTCTTCTTCTTTTCTTGATGTTTCTACACGTAAAGTTTAAGTGTCACTCGTTATAAAAACCAAGAGCTTTATTGATGTCTGCTTCTCCTCCCGGGTACCACCCATTTTCTTTCCATTCCTCAAAGAACAATCTCTGCTCATGACTTCCATGTCCTCAGCTGCCATTCCCCCTCTGTGCTCTGAAAGCTCTTCTTTCTCCAGAAGGGCTTTCTTTCTGCTCCTTCCAGCTTGGTGTTACCAAGAAGGCTAATTTCAGACATATTTTTCCTTTGCAACTTTCTACATCCCCTTAGACAAACTTGTGTATTCCCATTGCCTCAATTCCCAGAGCAATAACTATAAGCTCATGACTTCCAAATCTAAATATCCAGCTCAAAACTTTCCTCAGAGCTCCTGGCTTCTTATTTCCAACTGCCTACTGGACATTGTTATCTGGATGTTCCCAGGTACTTCAAACTCATCTCATCTGATGAGTTGTCAGAGTGAGGAAGACTGCAGTCATTTCTGGCCAGACCCTACACATGTTAGTTTGTATAACAACAGCTCACAGAAAAAAAAGGAAAAAAATCACCATTCACCCCCTGGGATGCAGACTGGAGAAAGCTACCCCGTTAGTTTGAGCCTTGGTGTCATGACACTCTCTGTGCAGTCTGTGAGATATATTCAAGACAGCAAGGGATGCTGGAGTCACTGCAGTTGGACCTCTCCATGCCCAGTACTTTGTGAGGGTCTCTGCTGCTTCACAGGGTCAAAATAAAAAGTATTACCATTTAACTTAACTTGATAATAAAAATCTTGCATTTCCCCTATTTGCTAACTTGCTCTTGTTCTAATTCCTTTGGACATTTATTTATTTAATTATTTTTGAAGAAGTGGTATGGAGAAACTTGTAAGCACTTGCCCTCTTCCATCATCTCTTCTCTGGTCTCTAAGATGTCTATCTGATTTCTTTCATCATCCTATTCTCTTTTTAGATCTTATACACTGTTCTGCTTTAGGATGTGTGTATCACAGTCTCCCCTTGCCCATATCAACCGAGTGCTGTAACATAATTTTTTTGGTATGTATATCTAAATATATATGAGCCACAAAGTCTTATATACATAAAAGACTTTTCATATATATATTTAATATGTTTAATCTTCTGAAGAGTATAGATAATATAACTAAGAAACAAGGCTTTTACAGTTTTTCTCACACAAGGCAGTGCTCACTACTTGAATAATTTCAGTGATGAAAGTCATAACTACTCACCTACATGAGAAACAGGGACAGGAAACAGAGCAAGAGGGATACAAATGCTGGCCTCTTGAGCTATAGTCCCACCTAGATTCTTCAAGTGGTTGGACTGACTAAATGTAAGAGTTGATTCAAACAAAGACTCCAGATAAAAGATCGATTCCGTTTAAACAGATGAACAATGAGTTGGAGTGATTTCCAGACCACCCCAATTGTATTTCAAGTAGTGAGTAATAAATTTCATAAACCAAGGTAATAAATCTGACATCACAGATGAAGACATGACTTTAGATTGAAGCCCCCAACATTGGGTGGGAGTCAGATCCTGCACAGACATTGTCCCGAAGCAGCCTTTGGCCCCAGATGATTACCTGGTGAGCCCACCACAATGAGAAACTTTAGATGAGGTACAGGAGCAAGGACCCTGGTTTGGACCACCTGGGTTCAAACTCTAGCTTCATGCTTTATCAACTGAGTAACTTTGAGCAAATTACTTAAATTCTCAACGTCTCAGTTTCCTCATCTGCAAAATGAACTATTAAGTTACATCTATCTTACAGAGGTTTTGTGAAGATTAAGTAACATATCATGTATAGAATGCTTAGAGCAGTACCTTATTCACAACAAGAACTTAGTGGTTATTATTCCACAGTTGTTAGCTATTCTTCTTCCATGACTGTAACTCCTGGACAGGTCACAAGACTTGCCCTGTGAATTTTTTTCACTTTACTTTTTTATAAAGATAAGAGGTACAAATCAGGATTAGGTACATAAGTGGCCTGTATGCAGGTGAATTGGGGCCTCCAGCTGGTCCTAAGTTCCCTTGGTTTAGGATCAGATACCCTTAGTGATGTTATGTGCTCCCACCCCCACCGCCCCATGCCTTATGAATTTTGCTCCATAATAAACAGTGCTAGTGTTTGGCTCCCAGAATGCAATGATGTGAGACTGACTTCCTGTGCCTGGCTTTTCTGTCAGGGGTGAACTGTGATCCAGGCAGGAGTTGGGATCCTGTTAAATGTTCCTGCACAGTAAACACTGCAAGCGGCCCACTTACAGACCACAGGTGGTGATTGGTTTAGAGTACATGGAGAACTGCTTAAGCCAGAAACAAATGGAGATTTTCTGCAGATGAGTTCTGCAAGCAACACTTTCACATCGGCCTCTCAGGTGTTAGGGGGCCTGGAGATGAGAGAGAATGAATGCTGCACAATTTTCCAAGGCAGTGGGAGCCTTAGTTCAGTTGAATTAGAAAATGGTTGATTATAGGACTGCCAGAATCTTTTACAGACTGGCTGTCCCATCAAGGACATGACTGCTCTCAAAATCTCCTGATCTAGTTTCCATTATAATAATGCAGTTGCTAATTTCTACGTTCTCTCAGGCTGAAGTCCTGCAAAATTTTCTCATCCTCTAATTACTCTTTCCATTTGATCCTCTAATATAGCAGGAAAGTTACAACTGTGCTACTGGAATTGGAAAAGTGAGGCAGAATCCCTTGGTTGTAGCCGTCTCTCCTGGGTTCAACATAAGACTCTGAGCTACAAAGTTAGATGGGGTGCTCTGCAATTTGAGGATGTTAGCTTGACTTGACAGGTCATGGTGGGGCATGTGGAACCTGCCTAATGACCACTGGAATCCAAGTTTTTGTATGCTTTCTGTTACCCCCAGTTTTTCTCACGCTACTTCTCTGCCTCAAAAGTCTTTCCCTTACCTTCTTTCTGTGTTTTATCTCATTTGCCCCTTGGTTCCTTTCCCAAATGACATCTGAGGAATAATGAGGCTTGTTAACTTTTTGGGTGGCTTACACTAAACACCATGAGGATGTAACCTGGGGTGGTAGTAGGGATAGTGGGGTGAGAGAAGGATTTTTGCCTACTTTTATTCACTGATACATCCTTTTGTAGTCTGGCACTTAGAACAGAGCCTGGTGCAATGCACGCAATCAATACATACTTCTGAATTATGAATGAAGGAATAAGTGGGTGATGCTAAGTACTTGACACAGATTATCTCATTCAATCCTGCAAAAATCATACAAGGTACTATTATCACCTGCATTTGGTAAATGAGGAAACTGAGGCTTAGCGAAACTAGGCTACCCACAATCGTACAGCCAGCAAGTGTTTTCAACAGTCCTCAAATCAAAGCTGTCTGGTTCCAGACCCCATGCTCTGAGCCAGCCTAGCCATATGGCCACACAGCCATGCTCCCAACCACTGGGCTACACTGCATTTGTGTTCTACACTGTACCTGCGCTGATCTGGAGCATAGGACTTATCAGGCTGAACTTCAACTGACCTTTTGTGTAACTTGAATCACAGTGACATGTGCTCCGCCAGCTCTTCTGGCAGTATATGGTCCCTTCTACCTGTCCCTCAGTTGACGCCATAAGTTGGTCTCAAAGGACACTCTACTTTTTCCTGTGTTGTCTACTTCCTCATGAGAGAGGGACCTGCTCTTACCATTACTGCCTGCAGTAGAACATGGACCAGACTCTAACTTGGACATTTTACTAAAGTTTCAAGAATGATGAGAAAGAAGCATAATATAGAGGCATAGCATTCAATTGCTGGGTAGGCAGCTTCATCCTAGGGGATTCTCAGCTCACTCTCTCTGTTATTTGTTACTGAGTTGTTTCCTTGTGGCAGGGAAAACCCATCCCCTTACCCCTATGTCAGAACTCCCTCATGCCCCAGAATCAGGTCCAGATGGAACCTGGGAGAGGGAAACATTTTTTGCCCTACTGTAAGCTAGAGGCTACCTTCCAAATCATGTATTGCCCAGGATGATGGGCAGCTTTTTTGTTGTTGTTGTTGTTATTTATTTATTTATTGAGTTGGAGTTTCACTCTATTGCCCAGGCTGGAATGCAGTGGCATGCTCACAGCCACTGCAGCCTCGACCTGCTGGGCTTAGGCAATCCTTCCGCCTCAGCCTTCCAAACAGCTGGAACTACAGACGTACACCACCATGCCCAGCTAATTTTGTGATTTTTATTGTAGAGACCAGGTCTCACCAAG
The DNA here is from genome assembly GCF_000164805.1 of Carlito syrichta. Taxonomy (NCBI): domain Eukaryota; kingdom Metazoa; phylum Chordata; class Mammalia; order Primates; family Tarsiidae; genus Carlito; species Carlito syrichta. The sequence goes on from NW_007232284.1 coordinate 69,101, forward strand.
TTGCCCAGGCTGGTCTCGAACCCCTGGGTTCAGGTAATCCTCTCGCCTTGGCCTCCCAAAGTGCTGGGATTACAGGCTGAGCCACCATGCCCAGCCAGCATGTGTTTTCAATCCCTCCAGGAAGAATCTCATCACCAGTTTGACTCTAAGGACCCAAGCTGAAAATCATACAAGAAATCAGCATGGATACATCCCAGAATTTTAGTTACCAGTCTCAAGAAGAACCTGAGATATCCATCCTCCAGGTGAGACACAGACATTCCAGTTCAGCAGGGTCACCTGGCCCAGGCCAACTCCTTTCCAGCCTCCTCTAAGCCTCAATACCTCATTGTCCATGATAAGTCTCTCATAGTGGCTGCAAGTTTCTTGAGAGCTGTGACTTATTCACCCATTTCTCCTGTGCCTAGCCCAGTATGTGGCACACAGTACAGTGCAGATGCTGGTTGTGGCCAACTGAATGCCCATTGTCTCTATTCTGCTCTGATATGGTCTCATCTCTGAGCCCTGAAAAAACATTAGCTTTCTGCAGCAGAACATCTGTAGACTCAGCATCCTGGAGCCAGAAGAATCAATCTGAGCATTTCAAGCCCTAGAGAGAAAAGCCTTTTTTCATGTTACCCTGGGGGTAGGCCCCAGGCATGCCCTGGGATTCTGGACACGAGGCATAGGACAAGATGCAGAAAAGACAGGATTGTAGAGCTCAGTTTTAGTGTTCTTTTCCTGGTCTGTGTTGACAAGGCAAATAGTAGCTCTCAGACAGTATTATCTGACGATGTGACAGAGGCAGATGCAGGTAAACAGACACGCTCAGCCTGAAACTCTGACTTCTCTACCAGTTAGTTCGTTCAGGGCTATCTGGGACCTGCTCTGATTTATGCAAAGGGAAGAGGCCAGTGTGGTCAGCAGCCCAGAACTGTGTGTGAATTCTTTAATCCATTTGGCATACTTAGCAAAAAAAATTACACTAGCAAAAAAATTACAGGGGAGAATGGGAAAGGAGTTTGCCTTTGGCAGGAAAATGGTTTGTTAGAACATTAATTACAGGAATATAGGCAACGTGAGAATCTTCTAGATGCATTTTATTTATATGACCCTTTGTTGACTCAAGAGCCGTTAGAAGGTGCCATGTGTTGAATGTTATCTCCCTCATATTTAGATGTTGACGTTCTAATTCCCTGTACCTCAAATGTGACCTCATTTGTCTTTACAGAGGTCATCAAGTTACATGAGATCTTCAGGATAGGTTTTAAACCAATATAACTAGTGGCCTCTTAAGAAGGGGTAACTTGGACACAGAGGTAGGCATAGAGATTAGATGATGTGAAGAGACATAGGCAGAAGATGGTTATCTACAAGCCAAGGAAATTGACCTAGTATAAATTCTGCCTCAGAAAGAACCAATCCAACCAATACCTTATTTTTGAACTTCTGGCTCCAGAACTGTGAGACAATAAATTTCAGTCGCTTAAGCTGACTAGCCCGTGGTACTGTTGCAGCAGCCCTAACAAACGAATACAAAGTGCATCTGGGAATCGATAGTTTGTGCTATACACCAGCTGCCAATCCTGCTGGTAGTTAGTTGTCTACTTAAGGGGTGTGACTTTCTTATCACATCACCAATAAGGGGCCTCTCCTGGCTCTTAGGGCCTGAGGATTGTTCAGAGTCAAGAATAATTGGAAAAGGCCAATAAGCAATGATCACATGCTGCATAATTATCACATGCAAAGACAGGCAGTCTTTTCCAGATTTGCCTTTTTCTCCCTCTCTGACAGAAGACTCAACACAATCAGAACTAGTGGGATTAGTTGCCCCATTTGGCGCTGCCTTTGCCAACACACACATCAGCTTCACCTGGGTTCCTGCAACCTGAGCCATGGAGGTTCAGGTATCGACTGGTTGTGGCCCCTGGGTTGACCACACATGATGGCTTGCTGCCAGTCCAAAACTGCACCCACTCCAGGGTTTCAGCCCTCCCAGAGTGCCCAGTGCTCTAAATGCCAATCACTAAACATATTTCTGTGAACAAAACTAAAGTTTAATTAGGAAAAGGGATGTCCAGACATGTTTGCTGGCAGAAGGGAGGCATTCCTTAGAGAGAATGAAACTGCAAAAGAGAGAATGTATACAATAGGATTAGGGCACAGGAGGAAAGGTGGGCCTGGCAAGGATATTTGCCATTTGTTGAGGCCTCCTGTGTGCCAGACCACATCCTACCATTTTATACCTACCATAATAGTCTCATAAAATTCCTGTAAAATAATATACATTATCATCATTTTGCAGAGGTGAAAACTGAGATCCATGCAGATTAAATAGTTTGCTCAAGATCATACAGGAGGTAAGTAAGAGTAAACCAAAAATGTCTGTTCATTATACTAAGCTGCTTTCCTTAGAATAAAATAGTCACTCTATTCCTTTCCCCTGTGTCAGTAAACAGGAGTAGAAATAGAACTAGATAGGGCATGACCTGAATCCCATTCTCTCTGCTGCTCCAGATCCATCTCCTGCCTCCCTTCAGTCCTGCCCTGTGCCTGTGTGTTGCTTCAATGGGTTCCCTTGCTTATGGACATCTGGCTGAGGTCACCCAGTGGAAGTCACCTGTAGGAGACCAGATGACAGGAGGGGAGATGTGTTGGGTTTATTCCCTCACGTCTCTTCCTGCTGACTTGCCTCCAGGTGGTGGTGTCCTTCCATTCCAGGCCATAGTTTCTATTAGATGGTCCTCTCCATAGAGCTCTTTCTCTGGGTTCCACTAATATTACTTCTGTTCCCAGTCCTAGAGTACTGCACCACCTCTTGTTTTTTCTTTAAACTCTGGCACACCTTTGAAAAAAGTTCCTTATCAAATACTCCTTCAATTATCCAGCTTGTACTTGCCATTTTGTTCCTGCTAGAACCCTGACAGAGAGCACAGTGAGCTTGAGACAGAACAGAGCAGAGGTGGTGATGAGGTGAGCCTGGGATCATCCCCCGAGAGAGGGGCCTAAGAGAAGTAGAAGGAACCCTATCAGGTGAAGAAGATTTAGAGCAGTGCTGTGTGGATGAGCTTGGAAAGAGGTCATTTAGAGTTTAATAAAGGTCACCCTGAATGGTATCATGGGCTCCTTTGCGGTTATATGGCCAAAGATTTGAAGTGGAACCAATTTACCTGGCTTCTGAATATGTTAAATCTGAGAAAAGAAGTAGAACAATGTGTACCGAGAGCCCGAAAAGGGTAGAAGTAAGAAAAGATGAGCTCCAAGATACCTAAGAGCCTTGGTCTAGCAGGGGAAACAGGTGTGGAAAGAGACAACCAAAGCACAGTACATCAGGCATTAAAACAGGGTTCTACCCACTACCTGGTAGGTGCCATGGCTTGGTGAGTTTCGGGTCTTGGGTATTTTTTCATCTGTAGCTAGGTCTCCCATATCTAAGTCTCTTTGCAGTGCTTGGGAAGAAACTCTGTACTCTGTGCCTAAGTCATTCAAATCCTGTGGTTCTGAAGTTTGTCTGAAAGAAGACATGTGCCTGATGTGCTTTAACGGTGAGCCCAGTTGGCACTAATGATGGGTTTGATGTAATAGTACTATTACACACTATTTTTGCTAAGCCCTTGGAAACTCCTTAATCTTTCATTGCCAGTCAGCATTCTTTCCTTCTAAGCCCCAAAAGGAGAGATATGAGAAAATGCCTGGCAAAAATAAAATGTAACATTTGTAATGATAGATTATCAATTGTGGTTTTTTACCTCCAACCCCAAAGCAGAGAACTCTAGTAAGCTAGTTTGGCCTAAAGAACTTCAGACCAAAGGTTGATCTAATGCAACCCATCAACTACAGGAAGAATGTAACCAGAAGGAAGTGGTAACAGAAGAAAGGGTTTTGGGTTCCAGTACTTAGCTCAGAGCTGCCCTGGAACTCAGGAGAGAGAGATGCCTTGGGCCAGCCACATAGAAGAAGGAAGAGGGAAACAGATGTTGGCTGAGTGACCATGAAGGAACTGACCTGTGTCTGTTTCTCTTTCTGCCACTAAAAGGGAAGAAGCAAAAAGGAGTATCATGTTGTATACCAAAATATGGTATGCTGTGTTCATAGTAATTCTGCTCACAGGGACCTGGAATTGACATTAGTGTTCTTCCTCTTGGTAGAACCCAAGACAGGAGAGAGTAGGAGGGAAGGAGGCTTGAGAATGCCCCTGCTAAGGGTCTGCATGCCCTGCTAAGGTCCTGTGTCCCTTCCTCTCCCCAGTAACTGAGTAATTACTAACCACTGGCCCTCCTGCATATAATAACTAGACAGGACAAAACATCAAAAACCAATGATCTGAAGGCACGAGACACTAGAGAGTGAACATACCAGACAGATTCTGGGAAGTAGATGACACTTAGAACAAGGGAATGACATAGTGTGAGTTTGTAATTTCTATTCTTTTTTTATTTTTATTTTTTGGTTGGTCTTTTAAAATTTGTTTGCTACTGGAAAGTAAGGATGGAACCCCAGAGAGGAGCGAACCAGAGAAGAAGAGTCACAAATGTTGTGTATAAACTCTGCTTGAAACTCTGATGTACCCTAAACTGTGCCCTACCAGAAAAGACTCCAGAAAAGCTTAGGGCTACTGCCCAAGAGACAGTCTACAGTTGGAGTTCAACCAATTACATTTCCTTCTGGGGTTGGTGGTAAGCACTCTTCAGGATATATAACATAATCCAGTCTCCCGAAGGCGATATTCACAAGTTCTAAGACACAACTCCAAACCACTCCACATATGAGTAACTAATAACATCTATCCTAAAGGCCTGGGTTTCTTGCTTCGTTAGAGATGGTGGGGTAGCTACTCTCAAAGTAGGGGGCCCTGGGACCCCTTCAGGGTCCTTGAGGTCAAACTATTTTTATAATAATGCCAAGATGTTATTTCCCTTTTTCTTTCTCATTTTCTCACGTGTGTACAGTGGAGTTTTTCAGAAGCTATATATATGACATGTGATGTCAAAACAGATTGAATGTAACAGTGGATATGAAAAGCCAGCTCCCTTCTATTAAATTAGGTACTGACAAGGTTTGCAAAAATGTGAAATGATACTAGTTTTCATACTAATTTTTTTCTAATTTGGAAAATTTAATTATTTTTCACAAAAATGATGAGCTCATTACTTTAAATAAACAGATTAAACCATTTTAAAAAATATCTTAGTCCTCATTTCTCTTCTTCTTTTTTTTTTTTTTTTGAGTTGGAGTCTCACTCTGTCACCCAGGCTGAAGTGCAGTGGCATACTCCCGGCCACCGCAGCCTCGACCTGCTGGGCTCAGGTGATTCTTTGCCTCAGTCTTCCAAGTAGCTGGAACTACAGGCCCTCAGCACCACGCCCAACTAAATTTTTGATTTATTGTAGAGGTGAGGTCTCGCCAAGTTGTCTGGGATGGTCTCAAACCTGTGGGCTCAGGCAATCTCACCTTGGTCTCCCAAAGTGCTGGGATTATAGGCGTGAGCCACCACTCCTGGCCTAGTTTCCATTTCTAAAGATATATACATATATATATAACTATAATACCTACATAAACAAAATTTCTTTGGGATCACAGGTAAGTTTTAAGAGAGTAAGTGGTTCTGAGACAAAGGGTTTCAGAGTTGCTGGTATAAGACAGTTATTCTCAAACTTCAGCATGCATCGACAGAGTCACCCGGGCAGCTTGTTAAAACAGATGTCTGGGCCCTATCCCCAGAGTTTCTGACTCAGTAAGCCTGTGGTAGGGCCTAAAGATGTTCATTCCTAACAAGTTCCCAGCTGATGCTGATCCAGGCCCATACAGGTGTAAGGGATGCTGCGTGTTGAAACCAAACCCCCCCCCAAACCCTCCCTCTCCACTCACCGTAGGACTAAGGCATTTATTTTCCAACTGCCTCAGTTGTTGATCGCTTAGTGGCTCACAGCTGAGCTCCTCCTCAGGGCATTGCCCTGGAAAGAAGAAGCCGCCTTGTCCAGTGCAACACCGCCTCCTCAGGGACAGCTCACATCCAGGGACAGGGTAGTGTGGGCACATAACAGCCTGGCCCCTTTTCCTCAGTGCAGGATGATTCTGAAAAGTTCTTTAAGTGTGGTGCTCCCCATGGGATGAAGCGGGGTTCTCTTTGCATCTTCATCCCAGTTCTACTTCTCCCTCTGTGCAATCCTGCAGCCTTTACTCCCTCACAGGCATTCCCAGTAGTACTTCCTAATAATCAACATGGTATAGTCCCCTTTCCCCAGGGAACGTTACCTGCAACAAATGGTGAAAGGATGGGCCTATTTTGTAGCCTCGTAGTCCCCAGTCTCTGTGATGGGCAGAGTGACAGTTCTTCTGATGGCTAGATTTCTTTGCCTTTGCGTATGTCTGGACAAGTTGAAAGCACTAGGGATGTGGTATTCCCCTATAAATTGTCCCTATTGGTGTGCAGAGTCCGGACGGATGGTCTGGGGCAATGATCTGGGTTAGTCATCCTGACAATACCAGTTGGAGCTGATTCATGCCTGCTCACAAGTGCCAACTGTTATATTTTTAGAAATTTAGCAAGTGGAGTGTTAAACACAGTCATATTAACAATTCAATCATATAATTAAATATATAACAAATTTTATATTAAATAAATTATATTTTTAGAAGGGATGTACTCAAAACTTTTTACTTCCTAATTATTTGACTTCATTTTGCATGCTTCTGTGTTTCTACATTTATCTATGTTCTTAAAATTATTAACATCCATTGTACCTGTGTAGTGAAAATTGCATGTAATGATGCACCATATAGATACAAAATATGTTAATAACCTTAAGAACAAAGTCATAGAAAATGTAGTCAAATCATTTGAAAAGCAAAGCCAAGTTATCAGAAGATAAAAGAGTTGCTAAACTCCAGGAAATCAGCTAATAAGGGGCTGAGTTGATATCTTCCATCCCAACTCAAAAGCTTCCTGTTTTATCTCCTGACCCAGGAGACTGTCAGAGACTATTTCATTTCTTTTAACTCTTTGCTGATGGCAATTCTATACCTTCCCCACTAGCATGGTTGGAATTCTGACTTTCTTATTCATATCTGATCCTATTTACATCTTCTAATACCAACTCTGCTGATCATTGGAATAGAGATGACATGCCCTCGTCTTTGAATAATTCAAGTCTAGCAGAAACTATATACATGTACAAAAGTAATAAAATATGGTGACATGTGCACATCTAAGTAAAAAGAGAACCTCATAAATGCCTGTTGAACAGAACTGCAAGCATCAGGTGACTGACTGTATATTAGGGAAAATTTCACAGAAGAGAGGATACATAAGCAATGTCTGTGCAGAACAGCTGAGACCTGCCAGGTAGGCAAAGGGTGCCAACGGAAAAGAACATTATATGCAATGGCACAGAGACTATTCAGGATAAAGCCTTTGATTTTTGATCACGGAGACTGTTCAGGGCTGCCCACACTCTCCCTTGGTCCCTGAAGACCACATGTTGTCCTATCAGCATTAGGTCTGCTGGCATCAGAAAGAGGATTGCTGACTTACATGGGAATTACAGTCTGACTAAGGCTGTGCTCACAGGATATTATAATCCCCTGAGCTAACTGGACACTATTTCTATATTCGTGTGCTCCTGCAACATTTTAGGATGATTCAGAGGTTTTATGATTAATCTCATATTGGAAGGGGCACCTGTGGAACTACTTGTCTGAAAATCTTCCAATTACAAGATATTTCATTGTTGTGATGGTTTAGACATTCTGCCAGATGGAAGGTGTTGAGAACGCATCAGGTGACCTGCAACTTGTGCTGTCTGACTAGGATCATGTCTAGAGTTGGTCCACTGACCTTCAGCATGGAAGAATTGATTTGGATAAATTAAAATCCTGGCAAAGTTCCTAGAAGCTTCAGTAGCTTGTGCTAAAATGTTGTTCCATTTCCTGTATAGCAAAAAAGGAGGTTGCTCTGGTATTGAAATCAGGATATAGCACAAGTCCCTCTAGAACCCTGTATAGCCATAGCTTCTAACATATTCTCTAGGACCAAGAATCTTCAATAAGCAGCCAGGAGCAAGGAGGAAGATGCACACTGCAATCAGATGAGAATGTTCTGTCTTAACTGTCCCATCCCTGGGAACATTGACAGGTCCCAAGTTGGCAGACCCTAAGCCTTTCAAACATCATAATAAACCTGTTTGCATTTTTGCCTCCCTGGCAAGATTGTCAACTCTTTGAGGGCAAAGACTGGGTTTGATTTATCTCTGGATCCCAAATATTGGATGAATGGATGGATGGATGGATGGATGGATGAATGGACGGACGGATGCATGGATGGATGCATGGATACATGGATAGATGGTTACTCTTGACCTATTGCAACTTACAGTAAAAAATTAAAATAACATAGAAAAGTTCCCTGCACATAGTTAAGTATTTAATAAAAATTTTCTAAATCTTCTTTATGAATTATTTTATTTAATCTTCATATCACTCTTATGGGATATGTATTATTTGTATCCCTATTTTATGAATGAGGATACTCTTATTTAGAAAAGATCTGTCATTTTCACAAGCTCACATAGTTATTGAGAGGAAGAGGCTTGGTTCAGATTCATTCTGCCTGACTCCAGAATCTTAATTTTCATACACAGTTGAGTAAGGAGATAAACCTAATGCCAAAGGTGTTGAGGGGGACAGGGAATTGTGTAGACTGGGGCAGCGAGAGAGTGATTTCTGGAGAAATCGGATCACAGAGAGAGTGGCAAGGGGTATGGAAAATGTTGCAGAAGGAGGGTAGAGTGGGGAAAAGCTTGTTGGAATTATGATGGTCTGTGCCATGTTATGAGAAGATGAAAGAAGAAGGGGGTTAGAGGGGTAGTTTGCCAGCCAAATGTGGCTCTGAACCAATCTTCCTCCTTCACCTTTCTCCTGGGATTTATCCAAGTTGAAAGAAGATGTCAGTTTTGCACATCACTTCTTCCATCAGCAAGTCTGGGTCTCTTGCATGACTTAGTCCAAGAGAGTGAGTCAAGAAGAAACGCCCACATCCACGCCAGCCTGGCATGGGAGTTCTTTCCATATAAATGACTTAACCAGCCTTGCTTGAGATCTCCACAGAAGCTACCAATGGCATTGTGAGAGGCAAAGACAATAGGCTGAGTCAGAAGCAGATTTGCAAGTAATCAGGAAGCCCCTTACAACTCTTGCCAAGAGAAACCACAATACTCAGTGTTCAATTAGAAAGGATTATAGAAGTGGGCGCTTGGAGCAAGCTACAGGGCAAATGAAAGCTGCTCCATTATGTTTGAAAATGGGACTTAGAGTGTTCCCCACTACGGATTAGGAGGTTAGGGTATCAAATGTAGCATCAGTGCAGATATAGAAGACTCTGTAAAGGGGAGGAGAGGATCAATAGTTATAATCAGGGTCTACATGGTAGGCAGTGTGCCAGGCACGCCATATGTATCATCTAATTAAATTCTCACAACACTTCTGTGAGGATGTACAGATTCAGAAAGGTTAATTGACTTGCCTGAAATTATCCAGCTTTTAAGTTGTTGAGTCATATTTGAAAGCCAATTTTGTCAGGTTCCAAGCATTTTGCATTGCAAGTGCATCTGCAAAAATATTCTAAATATTTTCCTCCTGGGAAAAGAGCACAGTTTACTCCAGTGAAAACCAGGCATCCCAACCATTAGTCCTGTGAAAACAATTTGGGTCATGCAAATGGTAGGGTATTAGGAAAGCTGTTAGACCAGGTACTAGAAGACCTGAAATACAGTTGCTAGACTTTTTGTTGAGCACATGAATGACTCCTTAAACTTGGAGAAAATGTATGTAAAGGGATTATAGTGATTAACACACAGTAAATATGGAATAATAAAATGACACACTACATATTGCTTGAAGAGTCCTAGAAATGGTTTCGTGGGGAATAGCAATACTAGACAATCTCTAAAGTCCTTTTAATTTATAAAGTTTTAATTCTTCCTGCTTTCTCTATCCCTATCTCCAAGGTTGTGCTAGAAACTTTTAAAACTATGTTAAAGTGTAAAGCTCAGTCCTAATCCCTCTATTTGGAGAAACCTACAATCATTACAATTTCTTCTAATCTGTTTTCTATTATGTGCTTTTACATAATAAATATTACTGTACATAAACAAATTTCTATCATGTTTTCCTCGTTCAACTTTCTATAATGAGTATTTTTCCACTTTCTTAAAATTATTCCTCAATATTACTTTTAATGAGAAGAATAATCCGTAATTTGGTATTTCTATTATTTTGGACATTTAGCGTGTTTATAATATTTGACTAAAATAAATAATACTTCAAGTGATATCTTTGTACTCTATAAATCATAGCTTTTAAAATTATTTCCTCAGGACAGAGACTACAAATGGTAGAATAAATTACAGTGCTTTTATAAATTTTATCCCAATTCTTGACTGATCAGTTTTTTTGCCAATTGAAGCTAGTTCTTTGGGTATTTTTTAAAAGATAGTTAGGTGGATGGTACCTTATTAGCATATGTACCTGAGAGTATTTTCCTGTTGTTTTCACATATATTATTGTATCCCATTGTTTTCTTCTCAAAACTGTTTCTCTTTTTCTCTGTAACTTTGTATGACAAATACATTTTCTTTGTAGGTTATTTTTGGGTCATCTGAAAGAATATTTGTAGGATTGTATTTTACTTAAAATTAAGATATTTTATTTCAGATTTATATCTAGATTTAGGTCACTTGCACATATTCTGTCTGGCAATGTAGTAAGATTCCTCACCATAATAACTTGCAATTAAAGTCTACCCTAAAAAAAAAAACAAAAAAAACTATGTAGAACTTTTTTCAATTATGTTCTTCATTATTGATTCAATATCAATGACTCTGGACTTTTCCTCAGAAATTCTTATAATTATTAGTGGGATTTTGACTCTTTTTTCTCTATATATATTATGACTCTCATTTTAATATTTATCTCATTTATCTAATTATTAATCATATTTTAAAGTTTGTTCTTTGTATCACTAAATTGAATTTTTGTCACTTCTGATCTTTAATATCTCCAGTGTAGACTTAATTCTGTACTTTTAGTTTACGGAAAATCTATATTTTATCTTCTCTTCCATCTTATTATGCTAACTTTTCATTTTAGCTTATTCTAACTTTGTGAATTTCTGTTTCAGGGAAGTCATATCTCTTGGCATCTTATTAAGTATCCAAATAATTTTCTAAACTTTTTTCTGATTCCTGTAGTAAATGATCTTCAAAGATTTGCTATTCCTCTGCATCTTCAGAATAATATAACTTTTTACCAAGCCTGTAGAATATTCTAATAAATCCCATAATGTTTTTTTCCTCGTGTACTTGAATAAAATGAGCTTTATACAGAGCCAAAGGTTGCTATACGTGTTATTTATCTTTGGTGTCTTTGAATTCTAGTCCATTTTTCTTCTCATATTTTATGACCAAAGAGCAAAATAATATGCACAGTTCCCAGCCCAGCCCAATTTCCAACTCCCACTGGGTACTCAAACAGTGTGGAAAAAATGCTGTGCATGCGTACACACACAAACACACACACACACACACACACACACACACACACACACACACAACCATACTTACCACACACACACAACCCCTCCCCCATACATCTTGTTTAGTTTATGTCTATGAGCAATATAAAATTTACAGAAAAAAAGCATGTGTGTGGAGTGCGTTGAAGAAGTAAAAGGGCTATATTTTGTCTGTCAAAAGAAAAAAAAAAGCAATATTCACCCAGTTGACAGTCATTGCTCCATTTTCTTGGTTGTTTTTGAACCAGGTAGACGGTGATGAACAAATTTTTTACATATTACTTTAGGATAAGTTTTTCACAGATGAGTTAGTGAAAATACAAGAAAAGTTGTGTTTAGAGTTATGGCAAGATATCATTTAAAGCCAGAAGCAACACTGTAGGAACCAAACGCCAAACGCCTGGCCTGATTTTCTTGAGTCACAGGAGCTATACTAATTCATCCTAGGCTGCCTTTGATTTCTCTAAGATTAGAAACAAGTTTTACTGGTATAATCTCTTCTTTTTACTTGTCCCCATCATCACCTTTCTAATATCTCTGTCTCCTCCATTATTCTTAATAGCACTTGCTTTCATTTAAAGACTTTCCTTCCTTTCTTTGAACAACATTCCTTTTAGTAGAATGAATTCTGTGCAACAATGAAGAGATCTTTCTGTAGCAATGAGTTGTGAAAATAATCATTTTCTTCTACATGTCTCTAATTTACAAAACATAGGTATCATCAATTTCTAATGCAGTGGATAGTTACACTTAATTATTTTTTACATCATTTCCCACTAATGTGTTTAGGAGAAGCAATTATTGGAGACGGGATTGAAGTACTAGAAATGCCATTTGGGGAGACAGATGGTTCATTTCAACCCAAGAGCTCTATCCATCAATAGGAAAATGGAGTTGTGCCCTAGGTGGGATGGTAGATGTGTGAGACCCTATGTTTCTGTGTGTGCGTGCATGTACAGGCATGTGATTTTGACTCTTTGTGTGGATATAGGATCAGTGTAAAGAGTTTTAAGACTCATTAAAATACCGTTCATTGTAAAGTGACGAGCTCTATAAATCTCTGAGTGAATAATGTTCCCTGTAGTGACTTTCTACATTTTGAGATGTAATGATCATTCAGAACTTATTACTATCTGAATGAATATGGGGAGTTGTTAGAAACTTGGCAATTGTCTTTCACCAATACTAATGTCTGTCATTGGGGAAAGAAATAAAAGTTATAGAAGAAGAAATAAATGCCCAAACTGATTGGTCTCTTTCCTTCCTGTTCTCTCCCATCTCTCTTCCCTATATTATGACAAGCCAGTTCTCAAGGATCCTTGCTTCCCTCTCTATTCTAATATTTTTCTACTTTCTGTCAAATACTCAGAGCAGGTTTCCCTTCTTACCTATTGGGAGATCTTCCTCCCCTCATTTAAATTACATCTCAAAAACAAACAAACGAACATGGCATTGACCCAAATTTTAGCATCAGATCAAATCAACCAGAAGAAAGGACTACAAGTAAGTACAAACATCTTCTTAGGTATGAATTGTGAAATTATGAATAATTACATCTCAGAACCTTCAACATTTTTTACAATAGTATATAAGGTATTTTGCCAGGTTATTGAAGTTCATGAAAAATCTCTCTAGCCATCCACATGTGAATAATAATAGTTATGGGTCAAGCATAAGCTTAGATTTGGGATTAAATAATGAATGAAATACAGTCCCTTTCCTGTAGGAGCTCTCTGTACAAAGGTACTGATGGACACTCAAAATAAGAAACAGTAGCATGATGTAGCCCAAAGATCATTTGTGGGAGTGCCAGCAGAGGAGTGATGCGATGGTTAATTTTAGATGTCAACATGACCGAATTAAGGAATACACAGATAGATGGTAAAGCATTATTTCTGTAACTATTTCTGGAACGGTTTCTGGAAGAGATTGGCATTTGAAGCAGTGGACTAAGTAAGGAAGATCTGCCTTCACCCAACGTGAGTAGGTGCTATCCAATCTGTTGAGGGCCCAAATAGAACAAAAAGGCAGATGAAAGGTGAATTTTTTCTCAGTTCTTGAGCTGAGTCACCCATCTTCCCCTACCCTTGGACATCACAACTCAATATTCTCTAGCCTTTGGACTCTGGGTCGCGCATCGATGGCCCCCCAGGTTCTTAGGCCTCCGGACTTGGACTGAGCAATGCTACTGGCTTCCCTGATTCTCCAACTTGCAGACGGCATATTGTGGGACTTTGCAGCTTCCATAATTGTGTGAGCCAACTCCCATAATAAATACCCTCTTATATTTTTATATCTATTATCTATATCTATGCCTAACTATATATATCTCCTATGGGCTCTGTTTTGGTTTTTTTTCTGGAGAACACTTACTAATTAATACAAGTGATTTTATCTGGAGATTTGGAAAAATATCTTGGAAAGATGACCTGTTAATTGTGTTTTAAAGAATCATCAGAATTTAGCAGGCTGAATAAAATGGTGAATAAGCCTCCAGGCTGAGGGAAGAATAGGTACAAAGCTTTGGAGATAACAAAGAGCAGCATTCGTTTGGGGGATAGTGTCTTAGTCCATTTTGTGTGGCTATAACACGGTACCCAAGACGGGGTAATTTACAAAGAACATAAAATTATTTCTCACAGTTACGGAGACTGGGAAGATCAAGATCATGGTTTCTGCCAGTTTCGTCTCTTGTTCCAAAATGGTACTTTATGGCTGTGTCCTCTAGAGAGGAGGATCATTCTGTCCTCACATGACAGAAGAGAGCAAATCCATTTCTGCAAGATCTTTTTATAGTGGTATTAGTCATTCACTCTCATGACCTAAAGAACTTCCATTAGGTCCCACCTCCCAACACTGTTGCGATGGGGATTCAGTTTCCAACATGTGAATTTTAGGGGGCACATTCAGATCATTGCAGAAAGCAAGAAGTTCAGTGTGGCTGGAGCACAGCATTAGGAAGGGGTGCAGGAAGAGCGGCATAACACGATCTGGGAAAGTGGTGGAGGCTTGATTTTGAAGGCAGTGTAAGGCATGTGAAGGCTTTTATCTTCTAAATGGTGGGGAACCACTGGTGGGTTTTAAGGTGGGAAGTGATATGATCCAACTCTTTTCTTAGAAATTCATTCAGACTGCAGCATGCAGAGTAGTAGGGGTGAGGAGGGTGGGTATGTGGCAGTGGAGGATGGAAAACTAATCAGGAAATTGTGGCCACGTTCCAGGCAAGAAAGGAGCTCAGATCACAGCAGGGGAGGAATATCTTCAGAGAGCACAAACACACTGCTTCCAGCTTACACTCCAATGTAACAACAGTGTCCAAGGAACAAAATGTAAAAATGCCAAGAGGTTGTTTCTGATCTTTTCTGACACACTCAACTCTATTAAACTCTGAAAGGAAAATGCGCTGTATCCTCCTCTGCAATGTTGAGAACTACGCTAAGAAATATCGGCAATGGTTTCTAGCTGAAACAGTTCCACATCTTTATCATGGCTCCCTTCATTTTGAAACAAGGTGGTTTGTGTGAATAAATCACCCAAATAGAGAACCCAATGAGTCTCACTGGAAAACAGCTCTGTATCCCAGACACCAGTTTAATATTTCTTCAGTGGAGACTCTCCAAAGGAAACCATCTCAAAAATTTTTTGCCTCCTCCTTGAGAGCGTTTCTCTGTTTCTGAAGCAGATTATGGGCCAGCAGTGCCCTCTCCTGGTGTCTTGCAATTATAGTTTGACATTCCTGTTTTCAAGTATTGAGTTTTCCTACAGAAATAAGCCACTGTTAATGTTGGTTCTCTCTCCTTGGAGACCTAAACTAATGAATTACTTGGGACCGTGAGTTGTGACTGAAATGAGGATCAAGGAGAAGGCTATTTTTCCATGAGCAATATAAGAAAGACAGTGAAAATATTCAACAAAACAGATAAAAACCATGAGTTTGTTGTCTGAAGCTGTTCACGTCAGCATTGCCTCCCACCTACACAGTGACCCTGACAAGTCATTTCCCTTTTCTTACCTTATGGGACCCTTGTGAGCATGAGATGCAATCATGCACCTAAAAGCGTCTGCACATGGCAAATGCTCAATTTATGTCATATAAAAACCTGAAATTTCCCTAAGGGAGTGCAACTGATACTAATTTTCTGGGGGGAAAAAAATCCTCTAGCACATATCAAGGACTGTAAACGAAGTTTTATGGGCATTTTGACCCAATAACTACACTTTTAGAATTTATCCTAGAAAGAAATAACTAAAATGTGTAAAAATGTTCATTACGATATTATGTATAATGAAGATTGGAAATAATCCCAATGCAAATGTCCAGAAAAACTGGGACTTTGTATGTCTACACCATGTTTTTTTATGCTGTCATTTAAAAACAAGGTCTATTGAAGATTTTAATTAAATCATTTATGATGTTAAAAAAACAGGCTATCTATTATGTATACTACAATATCAGAGATGTAACTAAAAACAGAGAGAAAAAAATCATTGAAATTTAAAAATTAAATGATATCAGATATTGGTAAGGATGTGAAGAAAATGGGTACTTTCGTATTCTTCTGAAAAAATTGAAAAGTTGAAACACTCTGGGCAGTTAGGTAAGTTAAAGTAAAAATATGCATATGATTTTATTCTTGGTTAATTACCCCAGAGAAAAAGTTATATATGAGCCCAAAAATGAACATAAGGATATTCACCAACATATTGTAACAGTGAAAAATTGGAAACTCTTTGCTCATCTATCCATAACAAAATGATTAAATAAATTAGTTATGGTATGTGTGTCTGTTTGGATAGACCAGGTGACTCTGTGAGAGCAAACAACTTCCGAATTGTGATGCCTAAAGAAACAAGAAAAGAGTTTTCACTCACACCATATGCTTGTCACACTTCAGCTGGGGACTCGGCTCTGTGTCACCCTTAAGAACCAGCTAGAACTGAGCTGTCCCATATGATCGATAGCTACTAGCCACTCGGGGCAATTGAGCACTTGAAATGTGTCTAGTCTGAACTGATAAACACTGCTTAAGGGTAAAATACACATTGGATTTCAAAGACTTAGTGTAAAAATCTCATTAACAATTTTTCATACTGATTGCATGTTGAAACGATTATAGTTTAGATATATTGGGTAAATGAAAGACGTTATTAAACTTAACTTTACCTGTGTATTTAACTTTAAAAAGATGTGACTTCTAAAACAATTTAAATTATGTAGCAGCTTGGAGTAGATTTTTTACTAGACAGTACTGGTCTAGAACACATCTAGTCTCAACAGCAGGGGAAAAGAGAGAGATGGTGAACCATGTGTTGGCTCTTAAAGCTCTTGCCTGGGAGTGACATATAGGACATTGCTTTATAAGTCCTTGATCAAAGGTAATTACTCTGGTATAACTGAGTACAATAGAGTGTGGGAAACTGACATCCTACTGTGTGCCCAGAAGGAGAGAGAAAGAGAGCCAGGATATCAGAGAAGAGCCTCCTATGGATAATACTGTGGGATGCCATATGGGGGTTTAAAATAATGTCAATTCTATCCCTGCTGACAGACTTGGAAAGAGTCCAAGACATATTGAGTGAAAAAGCAAGTTTCTTAACAATACACATTGTTTCATACCGTTTACAAAACACACACCCACACTGGCAGAACAGAATTGCACATTTTATGAGGACATATATTATACAGGTAACAACCTAGAAAAATCTCTGGAAAGATCTGTACTAAACTTAAAACAGTGGTTACCTCTTTGCCAGGAAGGGGTACCTCTATCTTTAATGTTTGACTATTAGACAAAAACAAACCAAACAAAATGAAGTATGTTTCTTTTGGGGCTGATGTCTTCTGATCCCCCTCCTGACCACCTCCACCCTGCTGTGTGCCAGAGGGTGGGGGGTGGAGGGTGCAGTCGAATCAATGGGCAGCCTTGCCTGTTGGTTTCTGGTATGTCTGGCTTGTGGAGGCCCCCAACAGGGAGGGAGAAGAATGAGAACAAAGTATTTATTTCCCTCTGCAACAACCCTCTTCCTTTCAGGAGGGCCTCCCCACATAACTCTCTCTGTCTTGGGGTCTCATTATTATCCGCCCCACCTCGAGCTCCTGGTAGTAAAGGTACCCTACTATTACCAGCCCCCAGCTGATGTACTTTCTTTTTTTTTTTTTTTTTTGAGTTGAGTTAGAGTCTCACTCTGTCACCCAGACTGGAGTGCAGTGGCCACTCCCGGCCACAGCAGCCTCGACCTGCTGGGCTCCGGCGATCCTTCCGCCTCAGCCTTCCAAGTAGCTGGAATTACAGGCACGTGCTACCACGCCCGGCTGATTTTTTGATTTATTGTAGAGATGAGGTCTCGCTGCCCAGGCGGGTCTCGAACCCGCGGGCTCAGGCAATCCACTCACCTCAGCCTCTCAAAGGCGCGGGATTACAGGCTGAGCCACCGAGCCCGGCTTTGATGCACTTTCTTATGTGGTTTCCTTATACCCTGCCCCCTCTCTCATCAACAGTAGCTGTACTAAACTTTCTTCAAGTTACTCAGTTTGTGTGTCTGTTTTTTGCTGTAACTGTGAGTAATATGTTACTTCTACAATTCAAAATAAGTTTTAAAATCACAGAAGAAAAATACCTAGACTAAATTATGACCAAAATGTCAAATTTGTTTGTCTTGCCTTCTTCAGCAGTAGGATTGTTTGTATTTCTGTGCCGCTGTACTTCTTTGGAGTTACTAATTTTCTCTATCTTAAATGTTATCTTTACAGGTTCTTTGAAGACTAAAAGTCTAAAATGAACAAAACAAGGAAATAAAAAGCTACTCTAACACGGAGTTTATTCAGAAATTGCTGAGCTTTGTTTTATGAAACGATGGCAAACAAGGAGTGGGGTCCTTTCTAATCTGGCAGAGAACACACCTTCTTTGAAGCATATAGAACAAAAGTCGCGACAGGTTTTCACACAATGGTCATGACAGACTAAGCACCAGTATGTGTCCCTCTGCTGGTGACCTTCTTATGACCCCCTACTAAGAGCAACACTGTTTTGCTCTCGCTGCAGCAGGCCGCGTCTCAATGGTGAGCTGACTGTCATGCACACCATCCCACAGGGACAGGCTGGGGGAGATCTCAGGGACCATTCCCATGGCCGAGGATTTGCAGAGTATGGCACGCTGCACCGAAATACTTGGAAGTCCTTTCACTGAGACAGTTTTCAGGACACGAGATGGTCGATTTTCCAAGGACCAGAACCACAAAAATCACCTTTATTGGCCCATCTGGGGCCAGAGCACTCCCCACCCACTGGTAACATTGTATTCATTCACTGATATCACTGAATAATGCCCTGCAAATGTCTACCAGAACACACACAATAAGACAAAAAAGGCAAGGCAAACCCGGAAGGAGAATCACCCCCTTCTTTAATTCTGTGAGTGCTATTCCTGAAATACAGCATCAGCTGGTAGAGGTGGAAGAAGAGAGCACAGCAAAGAGGCTAAGTGCTTGAATTAATTAATCTCTCCCCTAAGAAGTATTCTCTTGGGACTGTGGTTCAGGGGCAATTTGGGGGGCATATGATGCTGTCTGGAGACACATTTTGTTGTCTCAGCTGGAGGTGGGGTGCTGCTGGCATCTAGTGGGTAGAGGCCAGAGATACTGCTAACCGTCTTACAATGCATAAGATAGCCCCCTACAAGATATTTTTACCCCAAATGTCAATAGTGCTGAGGTTGAGAAACCCTGTCTGAGGACAATGGACAGATACCACTGTTGCATCTCCTCAGAGCACAACAGGTATTAGAAGGGATTGTAGCTGCCCAAGACAAGACCTATCCCCATGCACTCACCTGCTTTTCTGGGATGGATGTAGGTATAGCTTAGAGCTAGACAATTTGATAAAAACTGGTCTTCCTCCTTAGTGCAAGAAAGCCAGTTTCATGTGCACCATTATTTGAATAGAGTTCTTATTAACAGAAGATCTGATTGGCCCAGAGACTTATGATTTGATTGGAAGTTTTCTGTTATCTTAATAATAACTGCTTCCAAACTCAACACAGACTTTTGGTCCAGGGAACCTTTGAATACCATCAAAACTCCTCTTCAAATGACAGGTTTTAGTCCACCCAGCTGAGAGTCTGGCCTGGTCGGAGGGTGCATTCCTGAGAAGGAGCCCCCAGAAGCATGGCCTGCTGGAATAGTTGCATCTGGCTGGAGGGTTCAAGTCCAGGCATAGCTATGTACTGATTGTGGAGCTGAGGTTGATATGCTCTCTGAGCTATACTTTTCTTTTTTTATAAAATAAAAAGAATGGGTTCTGTATCGGGTAGTAGTAAAGTGCATTATTCCTCGTGGTGAGAGTAGTCACATTAATTAACCAGCAATTTGACTCTTGCAGCTCTGTCTTTCTCAGACTATTTGTTACAATGCTTGGTTTTCCAGGATGTTTTAAGTCAAGTCAATGTAATTGAATTCTAGTACCTTCCTTATGCCAGATGCTAAGGGTGAAGTAATGACCTTGCTTGACTTAGCCCTGCCTCATGGAGCTCACTCCCTTGATGTGGCCTCACCCTGGGGGTTTCACCATCACAGACAGGCAGAAGTAGCAGATGTGAGGTTCAAGCCCTCTCCTTCTGACTCCAAATCCAGACCCATATCCCTCAATCATGCTATGTACTAAGTGCCACACATCTGACTTGGTGTTTCCTGTATATTCTCTTTCTATCTCTTTAGAGTAAGACTGACATGAGTGTGGTTTGAATCTCTAGCTCTGACACATACCGGCTCATCTTCAAGTAATGCATTAAACCCATTAAACACAGTGTCTGGCACATGGCAAACACTCACAAATATAAGCCATGCTTTTATTCATTCATCAAGGGCCCATCATCCAGATACAACCCTGTAGGCTTCGTGAAGCCAGGGTCCATGTTTGTCTTTTACCCTGTTAGCCCCCAGTCCCAGCACAGTGCCTGGCAGTCAATAGCTATTGAAGGAACACAGAGTCAAGGCCCCAGAGCCAACCTGTGACTCCAGAGTCTGTGTTTTCCATAACTCCACACTGTCTCTCTAGGAGTCTCCAGAGACCCCATGGGGAGACAAAAGAGCTATCAAACAATAGCAATGACATGTGACACTGGCCACTCTCTTTCGGCCCATGGGCTTCTAAGATTCTATCTCAGGAGCTTCGGTGGGAGAGGATTCCACACTGCACGGCTTGAGCCTCTGCTCTGATGTTGATGAAGAAGGGGCATTAAAATCATTGACCCTGTGCTGCCAATCACTTCAGCACTGGTTTAAGAGAGGAGGGACTTCTGAAATGGAAAGATCAGAAAGAAGGAAAAAGAGTGAGCCAGCTGGAAAGACAGGAAGGGGCTCAAGTGGGAGGATACAGAGTGGGACGTTGTTTGATCATTTCTGACCTATCTTTGCTTCTGCCGTGGTTCTACTGTGTAGCTCTTGGCTTTAGCATCTGAGTGTCTCAGGTGCTTCAACTGTAAAATAAGATATACAATTTCTACTTTATCATTCCAAATACTTTTTACTCTAATTTCATCAAGCTTGAAGGCCACCTTATAGATTTGAAGGCAGAGGATTCAAAAGTGCTCAAAAAAGGAATGGTGAAGATACGTTCACTTGTGTGATAAGATTTAATGATCACCTACTATGGGTCTGGCACTGTGCTGGGCACACAGAAACTAGTAAGATATTTTCCCCGCCCTCCAAGGACTCACTGTTTAGCAGTTTTCATTTAATATGAAGATGCTAACAGCAGGGGTTCCTGTGTGTGACTTCAGCAGCCTCCTCAAAACTGCCACCAGGAAAGATAATGAATGTCACACTGGAGTCCCTGCTGATACATTTTCAGAACCAACTACCCCAACAAAAGAGCTTGGGAAGTGCTGCAAGGCAGCTGAACTTTCCTTACCCTTTCATGAAAAGGCTTTTAGTTCTGCAGAAAAAGTAAAGATGTAATATGTGACAATTAGAAGCATTAAGATCTGTTCAGTTTGACTTCATGGGACTTTTCCACTTAGAGGGCAAGAGTGCCCTGGGAGCACCAGTCCAGCACTTTGCAGAGCGGGCTGAGAGAGGAGCAGGGAGTCGTGTGCCTGCAGGCTGCAGCAGAAGGGCAGGGTTATGCTACTGGACTTTGAGGGAGACTGTGCTTCGGGGCTGTCAGGCTATGAAAATTAATTCCATTCACTCTATTTGCAGAGCCTCATTTTTGGGAGAACAGGATAGTCCAGTCTTAACTAACAAGATTATTGAAAGGAGAAGATGGGCTAATGAAGGAAGAAAAATGAGTTTGGTGCAGAAGGATGTGGATTCTGCTGTGAACCTACCTGTATTTGTGTGCTTGAGCAAGTTATGTAACCATTTAAAACTTTTTTTGTTTGCCTGTAGATAGAGATAAAATAGGGATATCAGTTACTTCCGACCTCAAAGTATTGGGAATAGGATAACCCAGTGCCTGACCAAGGTCCATACTCAGTAAGAAGTTCTTTTTCTTTCTTTCTCTTTCTTTCTTTCTTTCTTTCTTTCTTTCTTT
This sequence comes from Carlito syrichta, assembly GCF_000164805.1. Lineage (NCBI taxonomy): Eukaryota > Metazoa > Chordata > Mammalia > Primates > Tarsiidae > Carlito > Carlito syrichta. The sequence continues at coordinate 91,181 of NW_007232284.1, forward strand.
CTTTCTTTCTCTCTCTCTCTCTCTCTCTCTCTCTCTCTCTCTCTTTCTCTCTCTCCTTCTCTCCCTCTTTCTATTTCCTCCCTCCCTCCCTTCCTCTTTTCTTCCTTTCTTTCCAGTCAGGGTCTCAATCTGTCATCTCAGCTGGAATGCAGATTCACAATCATGGTTCACCACAGCCTTCACCTCCTGGGCTCAGTGATCCTTTTACCTCACATCCTTTTACCTTGGGATGGTGGGACTACAGGTACACACCACCACCCCAAGCTAATATTTTGACTTTTTGTAGAGATGAGGCCTCACTATGTTGCCCAGACTAGTCTTGAACTCCTGGGCTCAAGCAATGCTCCTGCCTTGGCCTCCCAAAGTGTTCAGATTACCATGCTCGGCCTTTCTTCATTTTTAACTGAGATGAGAATTATACATATATTTGTTACATACAAAGTGATGTTTTAAAAAATATGCATGCATTGTGAAATGACTGAATTGAGACGATGAACACATGTATTACCTCACATACATATTCTTTTGTGGTGAAAACACTTAAAATTAACTCTCCTAGCAATTTTTAAGAATGTAATATTGCCTGGCTTGGTGGCTCAGTCTGTAATCCCAGCCCTTTGGGAGGCCGAGGTGAGTGGATTGCCTGAGCCCGCGGGTTTGAGAGCCACCCGGGCAACTTGGTGAAACCTCATCTCTATAATAAATCAAAAATTAGCTGGATATGGTAGCGCACACCTGTAGTTTCAGCTACTTGAAAGGCTGAGGCGGGCGGATTGCCGGAGCCCAGCAGGTTGAGGCTGCAGTGGCCGGAAGCGGCCACTGCACTCCAGTCTGAGTGACAGAGTGAGACTCCAACTCAAAAAAAAAAAAGAATGCAATACATTGCTATTACCTACAGTCACCATGTTGTACAATAGATCTCTTGAACTTATTCCTCCTATCTAACTGAAATTTTGTATCCTTTAATCAACATCTCCTCAACTCCAAAATTTTTTTTAAAAGATATTCAGCTTTATTATGTCCAAATTCCAACAAATAAAAATGTCGACTAGATGTTGACAGAATAAAGCTTTATTGAACAAGCAGAGAAACACATTTTTAGTGAGAGAATTGTCCACAGTAGATGAACAGCTCCCAAACTACTTTGTAACAGAATCTTGTCTTCTTCGTTTACATCCTGCCTAGACTAGCACAGTTCTGTTCACACTATTACCTCATTTGGTGAGCACATATTTCTAAAAATAAAAAACAAACAGAAACTCTGCTTGAGCTGCTATCATCTTATTTTGCGCATCAGTGACATCCAAATTCAGAATTCATGTGATCAAAAATAGCTAGTGGCTACACTGCCATGATCCACAAAAGAGTGATTGGATTAACACCTGAATCCCCTCCAGGAGAGCCCACACACACCCACTTATTGCTGCTTCCCATGGAAATATTTTCCAGAATGCAGTTTTTCTTGGAAAAGCTGTTTTTGTGCCCATATATACCAGCACAAGAATAGGGTGGCCAGATAGGCAGAGAAAAATAATTTACCTGCTTGTCCAAGCCACCTACATGGAAAATAACAGGAGGTACTGTACAGTGGTATCCTGTCCTTGCTCCTGTAACCCCACATCCATGTCAATTATAAGAACCCTCAGAGGCCCCGCTTTTAAGAGAGCACTGAACTAGGCGTCAGCAAATATGCTTAGTATGTTGATACTGTAGAAAAATTACAAATTAGGATAATAATAATAAACACAAAAATTACAATCACGTTTTTTTTTTCTTTTTTAAAACTCCATATTTTATTATAATTCATTTGACTTTCATTACAGTCACTCATTACAAAATGTATGTGCATTTAATCCATTTCCGAGGGCTGCATATTTTCACATCCCGTTTGCTATCGTTGTGATTATGTCTTTGGTCTATGCAAGGATGCACAGAACAAGGCATCGCCTACCCTTGTTTCTCATATTTTAGGTGGGACAATTCAGGAGAGAAGACTCCTAATGTACTGTTGTGCCAGCCGAGCTGCTGAGGAACGCTTCTGCTTAACTCGCTTAAGGGAGCTAGCGCTCCTTGCTGCTTAGCTTCCTTGTGGATGCAAGTGAAATCAGTCCAAAGCGATGAAACCATGCTGCTGCTCGTTATTCAGAAGAACCTTAAAAGGCTTAGCTAATTGCTGATCATTCTGGGCCCTGATGAACGCATCTATAAAATGGGAGCAAAATTATCCACCTTCTTGTTCTAGGAGGCATTGTGATTGTCAAACAACAACAACAAACACACAGAGGGAAGGGCTTGGGGAAGAGGATTTGTAGTTAAGGAGCCAGGAGCTTTAGGATATTGTACCACCCGGAGTTGTTTGCTCCAGAGTGAAAAGTGGGGGTGCGGGGGAGGGGAGCATTTTGTATGGTTGAAGAAATGGAGCACATTTTCTAAAATAATCTGCATTTTTTAGTGCCCCTATATTTTGTGAAAAATGAA
>NW_007232285.1:0-2176 GCF_000164805.1 Carlito syrichta
GAGGTCTCGCTGCCCAGGCGGGTCTCGAACCCGCGGGCTCAGGCAATCCACTCACCTCAGCCTCCCAAAGGCGCGGGATTACAGGCTGAGCCACCGAGCCCGGCTTGAATGATAGTGTTAAATTCTTTTATAATCTCAGGGCATTTTTTCCAAGCACATTGAGTACAAACTATCCCAGTGGCAATATATAAGCCCTGTGTTACTCTATCAAAATAGCTGCTAAATCATTCTGTGGTCTCTTTTCAGGATAACTCTCTTATTCAGCTCAACCATGAAGGTAGCAACTTTTTCAGACAAATCATATAAATAAGGTATTGTTAGACCCTCCCATAACAAAAATTAAGTTAGAGTGATAATAACTTCAGGACTATGGAATGACAGTATCTTTTAATGAATTTACAGCAAATTTCAGATTGCTGCAGGGTGAGAGGAAAAAATCTTCCTACAGATTAAAACTGAGGGATAGAGGCTAGGAGCAGTGCCTCACACCTATAATCTCAGCACTTTGGGAGGCCAAGGTGGAAGGATCACTTGAGCCCAGTAGTTTGAGACTATCCTGGGCAACATAGTGAGACCTCATCTCTACCAAAAATAAAAACAATTAGCCAAGAATGGTGTTGTGCACCTGTAATCCCAGCTACTTGGGAGGCTGAGGCAGAAGGATCACTAAGCCCAGGAGGTCGAGGCTGCAGTGAGTTGTGATCATGCCTAGGTGACAGACTGAGACCCCGACTCAAAATAAAAATAAATAAATAACAAAATTAATAGATCGAAAGCCATGAGTATAAAGAGAGACAAAGGTAGTTCAACCAGGAATAATGGCAACATTTTCCCAGGAGCCAGTGCTGATGAATAGTGTGCAAGCAGAAACAAAATCTCAAATAGAGTAAGGTGGATGAAGTTTTTTGGGGTATTTTTTGCTTGAAGTACATGAAGTATCCTAAAGAACACTGACTTTGTAAGCTAAGTGTTCTTTGTAAAGAACACTGACTTTGTAACACTGACTTTGTAAGAACTTTGTAAGCTGTTCTGTGAATGTTCAGACCTACAGAATCTCTCTCGAAATATACTTAAGTCCCTGTGTGATCTTGGCAAATTACTTTATTTTATTTATTTATTTATTTTTTGAATTGGAGTCTCACTCTGTGACCCAGGCTGGATGGAGTGCAGTGGCATGCTCATGGTCACCGCAGCCTCAATCTGCTGGGCTCAGATGATCCTTTCACCTCAGCCTTCCAAGTAGCTGGAACTACAGATGCACGCCACCATGCCTGGCTAATTTTTTAAATTTATTGTAGAGACAAGGTCTTGCCATGTTGCTCAGGCTGGTCTCAAACCCAAGGGCCTAGGCAATCTTCTTGCCTCTGCCTTCCAGGATGCTGGGATTATAGGCATGAGTCACTGTGCCTGGCTGGCAAATTACTTTAAACTCTGGTACTGTGTTTCTTCAGGTGTATAAAAAGAAGCTTAAGCTAGATACTCTAGTTTCCTCTAGCTATAAAAGTTATTTCCATATAACAAATTAATTTTTCAATATTAGTACATCCCTCAAACAAAAATCATATTACGAAAACAAGAATATTTGTAATAAAAATAACTTGCTAAAAATAAAGTCCTTATCCCTTAATTTGTCCTGCTTAGTGTAATAAATTAGCAATTGTGAGATGAACTTATAAACTTTATTTATTTATTTATTTATTTATTTATTTATTTATTTTTGAGTTGGAGTCTCACTCTGTCACCCAGACTGGAGTGCAGTGGCTGATTCCGGCCACGGCAGCCTCGACCTGCTGGGCTCCAGCGATCCTTCCGCCTCAGCCTTCCAAGTAGCCAGAATTACAGGCATGTGCTACCACACCCGGCTGATTTTTTTATTTATTGAGGAGATGAGATCTCGCCAAGTTGCCCAGCCGGGTCTCGAATCCGTGGGCTCAGGCAATCCACTCACCTCAGCCTCCCAAGACGCGTGATTACAGGCTGAGCCACCAAGCCCGGCTAATTTATAAACTTTATTTATTTATTTATTTATTTGAGCTGGAGTCTCACTCCGTCACCCAGACTGGAGTGCAATGGCCGCACCCAGCCACCGCAGCCTCAACCCGCTGGGCTCCGGCCATCCTTCTGCCTCAGCCTTCCAAGTAGCTGGAACTACAGGTGCACACTACCACGCCCGGCT
>NW_007232285.1:2196-5373 GCF_000164805.1 Carlito syrichta
CTGCCCAGGCGGGTCTCGAACCCGCGGGCTCAGGCAATCCACTCACCTCGGCCTCCCAAAGTGCTGGGATTACAGGCTGAGCCACCGAGCCCGGCCAATTTATAAACTTTAAATGAAATCCAGACTATTGTAGTATTACAGAAATTGTTATGACTGGTTGTTAGCTGGGGATGGTGGCTCACGCCTGTATTCCCAGCAATTTGGGAGGCAGAGGTGAGAGGACTGCCTGAGTCCAGGGGTTCAAGACTAGCCTGGGCAACTTCGCAAGACCTCATCTCAACAATAAATCAAAAAATTAGCCAGGCGTGGTGGCACACACCTGTGGTTCCAGCTTGAAAGGCTAAGGTGGAAGGATTGTCCGAGCCCAGCAGGTCGAGGCTGTAGTGGCCATAATGCCACTGCACTCCAGTCTGGGTGACAGAGTGAGACTCTGACTCAAAAAATAAAAATACAAATTACTGGTCATGTTGACATGATTTATGAAATACAACAACATAACAATGCTCTTTTTTTCCCTAGTAAATGAAGAATACATTTATTTTGAAAACAATAAGTTCACATAAAGATCAGAGGTATTAACAGCAAGACTAAATTTTTTCCTGGACAGGGCATGCATTTTATATATATATATTTCTCATCTATATTTTATTACCATGAAACAAAGTAACCTTCGCTCCTACCATAGGTTTTTTTTTTTTTTAATGTCAAATTTTGAGGTAACTATAACGTAGAATACACTATTGGTGCTATTTTACCTCATTGTTTCTCAATGTCAGACTTGGAATGGCAGCATGGTGTAACGAGGCGGTTTTCAAAAAAAAATCTTTTAGCACATAGAACCATTATCTTCAAACAAATTATACAACAGGTAAAAACAGAACAGCTCTGCTGGGCTCGGTGGCTCAGCCTGTAATCCCGCGCTTTTGGGAGGCTGAGGTGAGTGGATTGCCTAAACCCGCGGGTTTGAGACCTGCCTGGGCAACTTGGCGAGACCTCATCTCTACAGTAAATCGAAAATCAGCCAGGCGTAGTAGCGCATGCCTGTAATTCCGACTACTTGGAAGGCTGAGGCGGAAGGATCGCCAGAGCCCAGCAGGTCAAGGCTGTGGTGGCCGGGAGCGGCCACTGCACTCCAGTTTGGGCGACAGAGTGAGACCCCAATTTAAAAAACAAAAAAAACAAAAAAACAGAACAGCTCTGATTAAAGGCACATGGGAACGAGGAGTCCATCATATCACAGCTCATCTTCTCTTCTCCCTGAGGTAGCTTCCTGGAACTCTGGAGTTTTCCGGAAGACACACTTCTGTTGTACTGGAAAGCACACTGGCTTTTGAGTTCCCTTTAACTGAGTTTAAATCCCATCTTTCTCCCTTATATGCTGAGGAATGGTGGGAGAGTTACTTAATGTCTTTGAGATTCAGATACAAGTGTCTGAGAGGGGTTAATGATGGTAACGAACATCACTGTTTATGATTGTTGCTATGGATACGGTGCTCAATAAATATCAGCTCACTTCACTGTTGTTTAAAATAAAATGTCGCAGCAGACACACTTGCTGTTGTCCTGTACATTGTGCCCTTCACAACATGTCTTTCATTTAATACATCTACCTTTTTTTTTTTTTTTTTTTTTGAGTTGGAATCTCACTCTGTTGCCCAGACTGGAGTGCAGTGGCCACTCCCGGCCACCACAGCCTCGACCTGCTGGGCTCTGGTGATCCTTCCACCTCAGCCTTCCAAGTAGCTGGAACTACAGGCGTGCGCTACTACACCCAGCTAATTTTTGATTTATTATAGAGATGAGGTCTCGCCAAGTTGCCCAGGCGGGTCTCGAACCCGTGGGCTCAGGCAATCCACTAACCTCAGCCTCCCAAAGGCGCAGGATTACAGGCTGAGCCACTGAGCCCGGCTACATCTACCTTTCTTAATTCTTTTTTTTTTTTTTTTTTTTTTTTTTTTTTAGTTGGAGTCTCACTCTGTCACCCAGGCTGAGATGCAGTGGCATGCCCTCAGCCACTGCAGCCTCAACTTGCTGGGCTCAGGCATTCCTTCCACCTCAGCCTTCCTAGTCGCTGGAAGTATAGGCGCGTGCTACCACGCCCAGCTTATTTTTTGATTTGTTGTAGAGACAAGGCCTCACCAAGTTGCCCAGGCTGGTCTCGAACCTCTGAGTTTAGGCAATCCTCTTGCCTCCGCCTCCCAAACTGCTGGAATTACAGGCTTGAGCCACCGCATCCAGCCTCCTTTCTTAATTCTTAAAAAAATTAACCATAAACAACTTGTCCCACAGTTTGAAAAGCAAGCATAATCGTTATCTCCAAACATAGGCCTCACAAAACTGAGATTTTGATATTTCCAATTTGGCTCAGGTGGTTTTTATTTTCCCTCAGGTTATTAGTATCAGGTTTCTTCTTTTCCCAGGGGTTCTAACTATGGCTTACTACCATCCTTATTAAATCTCGTTAACTCTAAATAAACACACACAAATCAGTGGTTTATTATGAAAATCCCTAATATACAGTGAATGTTCCATGGTTCCCATGTTTTTCTTTCCTAGACAAAGGAAACAAAAATTAGCAAACTTTTCGTTTTAAGATTCAAATAGGAGGCCAGGAGCAGTGACTCAGTCTGTAATCCCAGCATTTTGGGAGGCCGAGGCTAGAGGATTGTCTGAACCCAGGGGTTTGAGATCAGCCTGGGCAGCATGGTGAGACTCTACACTAAATTGTCTCTACACTAAATCACAAAAAAACTAGCCGGATGTGGTGGCATGTGTCTATAGTCCCAGCTACTTAGAAGGCTGAGGTGAATGGATCGCCTGAGCCCCACAGGTTGAGGCTGCAGTGGCTGTGAGTGTACCACTGTACTCCAGCCTGGGTGACAGAGTGAGACTCTAACTCAAAAAAAAAAGATTAAAATAGAACTCATGAGACTGATCCTTCACACTACTATTTATTAGGGAAACTACTAATAAACAGTAATAAACTACTGTTTTTTTTCTTGGAGGCCATTCATTTTTAAAAATCAAATTTGATTATATTTCTCTCAACTTATCAGCAAGTATAACTTTTTGTTTCCTCAAAGTAAGACATTTCCTTTTCTGATACAGCATTTATTGTCTTATTATTATTATTATTTTTTTTTTTTTTGAGTTGGAGTCTCACTCTGTCGCCCAGAC
>NW_007232285.1:5432-34776 GCF_000164805.1 Carlito syrichta
CAGCCTCCCAAAGGCGCGGGATTACAGGCTGAGCCACCGAGCCCGGCTTATTGTTTTATTATAATAGTCTCAGCCCTAAATCTTAAGTTGATGAAAGCGGGTGGAGAACAGAAAGACACTATACATGTAAAAAGGATGTTTGACATCTTGGTTATTTTTTGGCAAATGCATTCATCCTCATGATTATTCATTCCAGCACATCAGATCTCTCTCGACTTAGAAATGACATGTGAGACATTTTATATCTCTAAAACTCTAGTTTAATGACATGATGGTCAAGAGGGCTCTGGAGACATTCTCTGTTTTATAATCCCAGTTTGTGCAAGCTACTTAAGTCTTGCTGTTGTTTCTTCACCTATAAAATGGAGATAATGACTGGGCGTGGTGGCTCAAGCCTACAATCTCAGCTCTTTGGGAGGCCTAGGCGAGAGATTTGCTTGAGCTCAGGGGTTCGAGACCAGCCTGGGCAACATAGCAAGGCCTCATCTCTACAATAAATAAAAAAATAAACCAGGCATGGTAGCGCATGCCTGTAGTTCCAGCTACTTGGAAGGCTAAGGTAGAAGGATCACCTGAACCCAGCCAGTCAAGGCTGCAGGGACCATGAGCATGCCACTGCACTCCAGCCTGGGCAACAGAGTGAGACTGACTCAAAAAAACAAAACAAGACGGGCTAGGTGGCTCAGCCTGTAATCCCACGCCTTTGGGAGGCTGAGGTGAGTGGATTGCCTGAACCCGCGGGTTTGAGACCGCCTGGGCAAATTGGCAAGACCTCATCTCTACAGTAAATCAAAAAATTAGCCGGGCGTGGTAGCACGCGCCTGTAGTTCCAGCTACTTGGAAGGCTGAGGCGGAAGGATCGCCAGAGCCCAGCAGGTCGAGGCTGCGGGGGCCAGGAGCGGCCACTGCACTCCAGTCTGGGCGATGGTGAGACTCCAACTCAAAAAAAAAAAAAAAAAAGTTTTAAAACCTAAAATATTGCCAGGTACATAGTAAGCACTTAATCATTACTACCATAATTTATATTTGTGTGCAGGTGTCCATCCTTATTCATCAATACTCACTGGATGAGCCCCAATTCCATGCCAGGCAGAGTGACAGACACTTCAGTTATGAAGTCATCCATTATCCCTGCCTCAAGAGATTACAGTAAAGTAAAAAAAAGACTTGCTGCTATACCACAGAGGTTTGTAACTTGAACAAGATTCAAGAAGTCTGGGAACATGGATGAGAAAGGAATTACATCTTTATTTACACTAATCTCTAGCTAAAATTTAGCATTTCCTCTAATTACTAATTGGTGACAAATCACAGTAGTGCCTGTGACTTGTTACTGTGTGAAATCACAGATATTTCCATATCGCATTACAGTTCCTGCAGGTGTCTGAAAATATTACTTATCCTCATCACTACTTTGAAATTTAGTAGTTATCAGACTGACCTGCTGTTAGATCTTATTTAGCAAATTTGTAAAATAGAATTTATAGTACTACATCATAACTTTAGTTTTTTACTATTCTGGTAGTACTGTTCTATTATAATTGGCTCCTTTATAATCTGATATATGCGATATTTATGCATTTTTTGAAAAAGTGGTTCATAGACTTCACTTGATAGATTGCCAAGGAGGTCTAAAAAAATGTTTAAAATCCTAGCACAGAAGTCCGAAGTCTGTATCAGGCAAAGTAACATTAATGAAAGGGTGGCCATAGGAATCCAACAACAACAACAACAACAACAACAACAATATTTTTTGAGTCAGAGTCTTACTTCGTAGTCCAGGCTGGAGTGCAGTGGCACGCTGCTCACGACCACTGCAGCCTTGACCTACTGGGCTCAGGCGATTCTTCCATCTTAGCCTTCGAAGTAGCTGGAACTACAGGCGTGTGCCACCATGCCCAACTAATTTATTGATTTATTGTAGAGGATGAGGTCTCGCCATGTTGCCCAGGCTGATCTTGAGCCCATTGGCTCAGGCAATCCTCTTGACTCCACCTCCCAAAGTGCTGGGATTACAGGCATGAGCTACTGCATCTGGTCATATTTTTTTTATTTTTTATTTTTTTGGGTAAAGAATTAGCTGGTCCTTAGTTTTTAGAACAAACAAACTTTAAAACTGTCAGCTTGTAGCACATTACTAAGGATAATGGTATTCTCATCCTAAAAGTGAACAGGAATTGGAGTTAGAAAACCCAAGCTCAGCCGGGCTCGGTGGCTCAGCCTGTAATCCCGCGCCTTTGGGAGCCTGAGGTGAGTGGATTGCCTGAGTCCACGGGTTCGAGACCCGCCTGGGCAGCGAGACCTCATCTCTACAATAAATCAAAAAATCAGCCGGGCGTGGTAGCGCACGCCTGTAGTTCCAGCTACTCGGAAGGCTGAGGCGGAAGGATCACCGGAACCCAGCAGGTCGAGGCTGCGGTGGCCGGGAGCGGCCACTGCACTCCAGTCTGGGCGACAGAGTGAGACTCCAACTCAAAAAAAAAAAGAAAACCCAAGCTCAAGTCCCAGCTCAGTCACTAAGTAAGCAAGTCATTTAATCTCGCTGAGCCTATTTTGTCAGCTGCAAAAGGGAAATAATGCCATCTTCACAGAATCATCATGAAAAAGTGAGATAATATCCACAAAGTCATACTGATAGCTGTACAGTATTAAAACAATTGCTATTCTTTCCTTCACATATAATTAGTCTTGTGATAGGAAATACAAACGAAGTAGACAATAGCCTTTGCTTTAAGAGTTTACATTTCACTTCTAGATATGACATGAAGTCAAAAACAAAACTAGAAAGCAATTCAAATTCAGTGTGAGGTAAGGGAATTAAACACATAAAAGGCATTGACAGTGAACTGGTATCACAACTCTCAAAAACAGCCATCACCACAAATTAGAAATGACAACACAAAACAAGCTAGTCACAGATAAGACCAGCCCTGAGATGATCTGTCAACATTTTACTTAACTGATTAAGATGACTGGTAATGCAACTAAGATAATCTCTCAATTAATTCCAATTTATCTGAGGATATGAGACTTGTTTTAGTGATCTACATGCATTCTAGACAAAGGAGAATCCAAGAGTGAGAATTTGTTACTATGCCTCGCCCATAGCATGGTTGGCTTTCATTCTCATGAGTAGTGCTGGTTAGGTGCTGGATATAAAACCATGCCCATGCCCATGTCCATGCCCAAGGCAAGAATGCTACCATGATGTTCTTCGAGGAAACAGTCTTTAAGTTGGGAAAGAACAACTCTCTTAGTTACATTTCCCTGCTTGTCAAAGATTTATGATAATCTATCACTAGGTTTTTTTTCTTTGAATTGTATCCATCCTTCCATCCCTGACCCCAAAATGGGGGAATCCTGTGCAAATGAAGACTGGTCATTTTCCCAGTTATACGTATGTGAATTAATAAAGTAGCACTCCAGTTTATAATTTGTTATTTTGCAATTTGGACAACATGACATAACTCTCCAGACCCTAACTGAATTGATGAAATCTCGTTTTCTATCCCTGTAAATCTGAAGATGAGCAGTTTACCAAGACCTGAAAACCCACACACTTCTATCCGGTGGCATTAATCATAGAAGGCTAATTTCAAAAATCCAAAACAGGAAACAAACAAAAAAACCCTCCATTTTTGTGTGTTGTGTGTGGGATCTAAAAAACACATTTTTTTTTTTTTTTTGAGTCAGAATCTCAAAGTGCTGGGATTACAGACATGAGCCACTGAGCCTGGCAAAAAAACACAAATTACAGATAATTGTGTAATAAACAAGAGAGCATTCTAGACATGTTGTCCGAATTAAAATATAAGTTGTCCTGAAAAATCTGCAACAGGCATACTCAATTTCAGATAAGAAAATGTACCTCATTTCAGATGTGTTCCTGAAATGCCAAGTTTTATATTAAATACATCATTTAGCAGAGGGTCTGATAAAATCAGTACTTTAGATATTTAACGTTTCAGCCAGGCTTGGTGGCTCAGCCTGTAATCCTGGGCCTTGGGAGGCTGAGGTGAGTGGATTGCCTGAGCCCGTGGGTTCGAGACCCTCCTGGGCACTTGGCGAGACCTCATCTCTACATAAAACAAAAATTAGCCGGGCGTGGTAGCGCGCGCCTGTAGTTCCAGCTACTTGGAAGGCTGAGGCGGAAGGATCACTGGAGCCCAGCAGGTCGAGGCTGCGGTGGCTGGGAGCGGCCACTGCACTCCAGTTTGGGTGACAGAGTGAGACTCCAACTCAAAAAAAAAAGATATTTAACATTCCAAAGATAACTAGTTTTGTAAACAAGTAGAATAACCATTCCAAAGACACTTATTTTGTAAACAATGTTTGCAGTTAACTATAAGTAACCCAAAATAGACATTTGAAAAATAGTATTGAAAGGATGAAATGGTAATAATAGTGGGTTATCAGAACTTATTAACATTTAGTGTCACTAAAGTTGGTATACAACCCCTCACTGCTAAACCTGGCTTTAAATATTTTTTTAAACAGAAAGGATGAAATGGTACTGTTTATAGATTAAGATTGTTGAATTTTTTAATTAGTGAAATTCTAATGAACCCTAATAACCTCTGTACAGTGTACAATTTTCAGTCTTTCAGATCACAATAGTCTTTTATATTGTATACTAAACATTGGTTTTGAGTCGAGGGTATCACTCTATTGCCCAGATTTTTTTTTTTTTTTTTTTGAGTTGGAGTCTCACTGTGTCACCCAGTCTGGAGTGCAGTGGCCGCTCCCGGCCACCGCAGCCTCGACCTGCTGGGCTCCGGCGATCCTTCCACCTCAGCCTTCCGAGTAGCCGGAATTACAGGCGCGCGCTACCACGCCCGGCTGATTTTTTGATTTATTGTAGAGATGAGGGCGCGCTGCCCAGGCGGGTCTCGAACCCGCGGGCTCAGGCAATCCACTCACCTCAGCCTCCCAAAGGCGCGGGATTACAGGCTGAGCTATTGCCCAGATTTTTGAAGTTTTAATGTAACGTAAGATCACAGCGGTTGGACTCGGTGGCTCAGCCTGTAATCCCACGCTTTGGGAGGCCGAGGTGGATTGCCTGAGCCCGCGGGCTCAAGACCAGCCCGGGCAACCTGGCGAGACCTCGTCTCTACAATAACTCAAAAATTAGCCGGTTGTGGTAGCGCGTGCCTGTAGTTCCGGCTACTAGGAAGGCTGAGGCGCAAGGAAGGTCGGAGCCCAGCAGGCAGACGCTGGGGTGGAGGTGAACGTGCCGCGCGCCGCAGCCTGGGCGACGGAGGGAGACTCCGACTCATGAAAAAAAAAAAAAAAAAAATCACAGGATGTGAACTGGAAGAACACCCTTAGAGGTCATCCTATCCGACCCGAAACTCCAATCTTTACGAAAATGAGCTCAACTCCCAACCAACCTGTACCCAAAGACCGAATCGGGCCTGTACGTCTCTCTCTTTAAGGAAGACCCTCAAAACACCGGACTCCCTCTCAAGTTTTTCGGTTCCAAATGACCACATTCTCAAGTTTTGTACGTCTAAGACATCCGCCAGTTTATCGCTCTGACCGTTCTTACGGTGTCCGGGGGCAAAACCCGAAACACCTAGACCTTGCGGCCATCACGTCGAGAAGCCCCAGCCTCTCTCGGTGGCGCCGGCGCGGCCTCCCAGCACCCACAGAGGACAATGCTCCTTGTGCCTGCTGGACGTCCCCGCAACAATATCAGTCGCTCCCTTTGGAGCCCATCGCGCCGACGGCAGCAGCCGCAACCCTTGGGCTGTGCGGGTGGGATCCGGCCAGGGGTGGCTGGGGGCACGTGGTGTGGAGGGGACCGGGGACGCGATCTCCGCCCCGGGAGCCCCTCGGCTGAGAAGTGACCCCGACCGAGGGCACACCAACCCCCAGGCAGGCCCCTTCCTGGAAAGTTAGGGACTCGAGGATGCGGAAAGGACCTCAGTTCATTCCACAGGCCCGTCGCCCCCAGTTCCTCAGAGGCCCGCCTCCCTTCAGGGGTCCTGTAACCCCCTGGGGGCGGTGGCTGACGACGCTCTGAAGGCGAGAAACGGCTCCCTAAGCCGCTCGCCGGGTCCCTCTCTCCCCACAATGCACCGGGGCCAGCAGGAAGGCCGCTCCGACCCCTAATTTTCCCGCGAATTCAGTTCAAAGAGGCGGCCGGGCCCGCGATCGGCAGCGCGCACGGGCCAACCAAGCCGCGCCTCCGCGAGAAGCGCCTCCGCGTGACTGACGGGGGAATCCGCGGGCCAACGGGCTGGGCGGCCGGGCGGCGCGCGCTCCCGCCGGCCAATCAGAGCGCCAGGCGGGGGAAGTGGGCGGAGCGAGGCCAGGGTAGGGTGAGCGGCCTCCGGAGCGGAGCGGGGCTCTGAGGAGACACTTTTTTTTTCCTCCCTCCTTCCCTCCTCTCCTCCTCCCTTCCCTTCCCCTCTCCTCCCCTCTCTCCTCCTTCCCCCCTCGGTCCGCCGGAGCCTGCTGGGGCGAGCGGTTGGTATTGCCGGCTCTTACTCTCCGGGGCCGCCCGGCGGGTAGCTGGCGGGGGGAGGAGGCAGGAACCGCGATGGCGCCTCAGAAGCACGGCGGTGGGGGAGGGGGCGGCTCGGGGCCCAGCGCGGGGTCCGGGGGAGGCGGCTTCGGGGGTTCGGCGGCGGTGGCGGCGGCGACGGCTTCGGGCGGCAAATCCGGCGGCGGCGGGGGCTGTGGAGGCGGCGGCAGTTACTCGGCCTCCTCCTCCTCCTCGGCGGCGGCGGCGTCGGCGGCGGGGGCCGCGGTGTTACCGGTGAAGAAGCCGAAAATGGAGCACGTCCAGGCTGACCACGAGCTTTTCCTCCAGGCCTTTGAGAGTGAGTGTGTGCGAGGCTCCGGGGCAGGGACGCCTCCTCCTGCAGCATCGGGGGACGGGACGCCGCGGGGCCCCTTTCCTCCTCGGGAGTCCCCTTGGCTTGGGAGCGGAGGGAGACGTGGAGGGGATGTCCCCCCTTCGGGGATTGCGGCTCCGGGGGACCCGAAGGCTGGGGCCCTGGGGGAGGTGGCCGAGGGGGTCCCCCAGGGCGGGTGCGTGAGTCTCCGCAGGTCTACGTGAGGGGTCCGGCTCGGGGGCCCGGTTCGGGGCAGGCGTCTTCGGGGGAAGGAGGCTACCGGTGATCCGAGGGGCAGTCGCATCCCAGGACTAGTTCTTGTGTCTTTTCATGTCTGGTGCACTCCAGAAGTGCAGGGCTCTGGGGTCTAGGTTTTGGGGGGCACAGTTAAGGGTTGAGCGCAGTGAAACCGGCGACCTTGTCATCGGCCTGAAATGCCTTCGCACCAACTTGGCGACGCAGGTTCACACGGCACCTTTCGGTGCCTACACCCTTTCGAGTCCATCCACCCATTTCGTGGATGCCAAAACCGAGACAGGGAGTGGTCCAGCGTCTTCCTTCTCTGGAGACGACCCTGGAATTCTGCCTTTTGTACTTGTCTTCGTTCCCGAACATTTTCTCGTGTCCATTTCTGATTTTAAGATCTGTTTGGAGGGCGAAAGTATGACTGACTTGGAAAGGGGAGCAAGGTGGTCTGGAAACAAACAATAGAGTTTATTAAAAACATCACGACTATAAATAATGTTAACTGTTCTTCAACGAATGTTATATCCGAATCGGTTTCCTTTTTTTGTTTTTGTGTGGATGTGGCCTTTGGGATGTTCTTCAGTAGCTAAATATTTTACGGAAACTTGAATAAACTCGGCTCTACCGCCGGGTCCTTATTTACAATTTCTCTGTGGCATATGTTAGGGGCATGGTATCAGCTGTGCTTGGGAACACGTATTACAGTGTTTAATGCCCTTCCTTCATTCTCTCTCATTAGTGCTTTATGAAATCCTAATTGGAACCTAATACAAGGAATTTCAGCTTTTATTGAAACGAATATTGAACCTGCTTCATGAGCATCACATTATTCTTTTGCTTAATATACTTTCAAATACCTGGAGAGGCTTTAATAGGAAAATTTGATGGAGAACCGAAGGGTAGTAGTGACAGTAAACATATTTGTTTGTACCCTTTATCTTGCCTCCTTTTAGTTTAATTTAAAGCTAAACTAGCTGAAAATTAAGTGGGAATTTTAACAGCTTTCTAAATGTTATGAAAAGACATATCCTCCAAGAAGTTTTAACTATTTGCTTTTTGATGCATCCACCTGGGAGAAGTCAGCTGTCATTAAGAGTTAGATATGGTCACAAAACAGCTTGATTCTTCTCTAATGTTGCTCTTAGTTTCTGAGAAGTTTAAATGGTTTGATGTAACTATTCATATTTACATTAGTATTTAATGTAATTCATATTTAGCTTGTTTTGATACTGCTTCGTTTAAAGAAACATGCTAATAGGTCATTAATGTAATGAGTTCTTTTTAAGAAATTAAATTTTAAGTAATTTTAAATTTAACTAATTGAACTCATTTTAAGCATTAAAACAACTGTTTTGGGAATCTGTCCATTGTGCAAAAACGTGTTGAGGTAATACATTGAGAAAAATAGATAAAAATTTAAGCTATGTTTAAGGATATTCATTGGGAATTTTATCTGCAATTTGTGTCTCAGACTTTTTTCAATGTTGATTGGCTTGAGCTGAGCAAGGTGCCTATTATCTCTGGAGGCTGAGGCAGGATCACTTGAGTCCAGGACTTTGAGACCAGCCTGGGCAACATAGCAAGTCCTCTTCTCAAAAACAGAAAAAAAGACGGGTGAGGTGGCTCATGCCTGTAATCCCAGGACTTTGGGAGGCCTAACCAAGAGAATCACTTAAGCCCAGGGGGTTTGAAACTAGCCTAGGCAACAGAGACCTCGTCTCTACAATAAAAACTAGGCATACACGCCTGTAGTCCCAGCTACTCAGAAAGCTGACGCCAGAGGATAACTTAGGCCCAGAAGATCGATGCTGCAGTGAGCCATTGTTGGTGCTGCTGCACTTCAACCTGGACAAGTGTGAGACCCTGATTAAAAAAAATAAAAAAGCCGGGCACAGTGGCTCACACCTATAATCTCAGAACATTAGGAGGCAGACGTGAGAGGATTACCTGAGCTCAGGAGTTTGAGACCAGCCTGAGCAACATGGCGAGACTTCATCTCTGCAAAAAATCAGCTGGGCATGGTGGCATAGGCCTGTGGTTCCAGCTACTTGGAAGGCTGAGGTGGAAGGATTACCTGAGCCCAGCAGGTCGAGGCAAGGTGGCAGTGAGTATGCCACTGTACTCCAGCCTGGGTAACAGAGTGAGGTTCCCGCTAAAAAAAAAAAAAATGTATCAGGCAACCCTTTTTTGGGTGTTCTGCCACTTGGGAGCTTTTTTGTCTTCTTAGTAAACTCCTGCTTTCTTACAAAAAAAAGTATTGGATGTACCTTCATCATATCTGTATTTGAATGTCTGGGGAATGCTTTTATTCTCTTTGGTTGATTACTATATACATTTTTATGTGACCAATTAAAAAGTAAAATTTTCGTCTTGTTTGGAATCAATAAATAGTTCTTTTGTTTAATCCAGTTACCTATTTCAGCTTCTTTTTGGAAAGAGATGGGTTATAAATAGTTTAAGTTAGCTGAATTATGGCTAGAATATAACTACTTCTCTTCAGTTCTGCCTAATAACAACTATCTTACAGAGGTTTAAGAGGATTGTAGAGAATCTTTTTTTTTTTTTAATTTGGAGTCTCACTCTGTCGCCCAGGCTGGAGTGCAATGGCACACTCATGGTCACCGCAGCCTCAACCTGCTGGGCTCAGGTGATCCTTCCGCCTCAGCCTTCCAAGTAGGTGGAACTACAGGCACGTGCCACCACACGTGGCTAATTTTTTGATTTATTGTAGAGATGAGGTCTCCCTAAGTTGCCCGAACTGGTCTCGACCCCATGGGCTCAGGCAATCCTCTCACCTTGGCTTCCCAAAGTGCTGGGCTTATAGGCGTGAGCCACTGCACCCGGTCTGTAGAGAATCTTGTTTAAAATAAGTGTAGTTGAATTTTGAGAGTGTATGCCATAGATTCAGTCTTTTGATCTTGCTGTGTGTGCTAGTTTTCTCGATATAAATATTTAGTGCATGATTTCCATAAGAAATGATCGATTTATATTGGTTATAACATGGGCTGGGTTGATATTTCCTGACAAGGAATAAGTGAACTTAAATAATGTTTGGCTTTTTTTCCATTACCTAGAACCAACACAGATCTATAGATTTCTTCGAACTCGGAATCTCATAGCGGTAAGTAGTCAATGAAGTTTTTCAGTAGTATTTCTTTCTTATAACTTTATCTGTATTTGATTTTAATATTTTTAAAACTTTTTTTATAGCCAATATTTTTGCACAGAACTCTTACTTATATGTCTCATCGAAACTCCAGAACAAACATCAAAAGGTACATTTTATAAGTCTTATTTCAAGCTGATTAAACCACGTTAAAGTTTTGTTTTAAAGTACTGTTTGTAATTAAGGATTAAATATGAAAGCAAGTGAAAAAGAGTGACTAGTTGAATTGGTTGCAAAGTGCTTTTTAATAGTATCATTTTTGCAAATCCCAGGTTATTAACTAGTTTTTTGTTCCTAATAGAAAGTATTTAGCAATGACGTAAATGAAATTTTACTGATTTATGTTTTAACTCTCTGCCACCAGTTATTTTCAAGTTTGTAAGAAGTCAAGGATTTAAATACTTACTAAAGGGCTCAGAGCAACTATCTTTGATACATAAAATTTAACAGTTAACAGTAAAATATTTCTTACATATCTAACAGTACAGAATTAGCTCCCTAATGATAGATTCAGAAAATCTCATTTTATATCTTTTTTTTTTTTGAATTGGAGTCTCACTCTGTCGCCCAGACTGTAGTACATTGGCCACTCCTGCAACTTCGACCTGCTGGGCTCTGGCGATCCTTCCACCTCAACCTTCTGAGTAGCCGGAGTTACAGGAACGCGCTACCATGCCTGGCTGATTTTTTTACTTTACTGTAGAGATGTGGAACCCGCCGGCTCACGCAATCCACTTACCTCAGCCTCCCAAAGCGTGGGATTACAGGTTGAGCCACCAAACCCAGCTCATTTTATATCTTTAATGGTGGTCTCACTGAAGGGGAGATAACTTTTGAAATCAATAGAATGAATGTTCTAAAAAAACAAGAAGTCTTAATCGTTGGGTCTTAAAGTGGAGTCTGGAAGTATGGTACAAAGCTTATTTTTGCTGTGTAACATTTAGCACTTAGCCATATGTAATTATGGAATGCAGGTTTTTTGCCCTAGATGCTAGATTATGTTTATTGAGCATATCAAGCAAACAAGTTTAAACTTAAAGGAAAGAACTGTTAAGCATTTGGTATTGCTACAGTCTTGATTTAGTTAAAACCATTAAGCTATCTCAATAGACTTTGAAACCACTTGGCAGACTCCTGCTGGCTATTAAGTAGGCATCACATTTCTATAGCAAGGCATAGTTGAGTTTATAAATACATCAATTTGTATTTTGAAGGATTGAAATGGTAAAACTCTTTTGGCAGTCTTTCTGAATAGAGTGAGAGAGAGCATTGGATTTAATAGGTGAAAATTGCTAAGCACTCAGGTAACTAGGAGGGAGGTGATGAATTAGGCAACAGAATTAAATCTGTCAACTCTTTACCTGTCTTCTCCATTATTTGATCTGTGCCAGCATCCAGCATACTTTTTCTGTAACAGACCAGATAGTAAATATTTTAGGCTTTATGACCAGGATGGAAAATCAAGACTACTATATAGATACTTAATATAAAAAGAAAAATGCCCACCAGTTTTTATTGATGAGCTTCAAAATACAACAGTATAAGATAGAACCATTTGTAATACAGGTCTATTAATGAGAAATGTAGATTTATTTTTGTGGGGTGGGAGGAGGTAACATTTTTCTTAATTGGAGTTCAGAGTTAGTCATCTCTGTCATGAAATCAGTTGCTACTGTTGATCTGTAAAAAACATTCTTAGCTCGTGGGCTGTACGAAAACAGGCAATATACCAGATTTGGCTGATGATCTGTACTTTGCTGACCCTTGATATTTTCTATAGTTTTAGGAGAATTTGATTAACTTTTTTCTTTCACTAAAGTGGTTGTGTGTGTGTGTGTCGGCGTCTCACTCCGTTGCCCAGACTGGAGTGCTGTGGCATGCTCACAGCCACCACAGCCTAGGCCTGCTGGGCTTAGGTGATCCTTCTGCCTCAGCCTTCCAAATAGCTGGAACTATAGGCACATGCCACCATGCCCAGCTAATTTTTAGTTTATTGTAGGGATGATGTCGCAGCAAGTTGCTCGGGTTGGTCTCTAACCTCTGGACTCAGGCAATCCTTTTGTCTTGGCCTACCAAAGTGCTGGGATTACAGATGTGAGCCACCAGGTCCGGCCAGATTATTTTTAATATGGAAGTTCAGTTGAGTTGTTATCTAGGATGCTGTCTGATTTTAATTTTTTTTGTTGTTGTTGAGTCAGTCTCACTTTGTTGCTCAGGCTGGAGTGCAGTGGCATGCTCACAGCCACTGCAGCCTCTACCTGCTGCGCTCAGGTCATCCTTCTGCCTTAACCTTCCAAGTAGCTGGAACCACAGGCGCATGCCACCATGCCGGGCTAATTTTTTTATTTATTGTAGAAACGAAGTCTCACCAAGTTGCCCAGGCTGGTCTTGAACACCTGGACTCAAGCAGTCCTCTTGTCTCCACCTCCCAAAGCGCTGATGTTACATTTAAAAGTGATTAATTATTTTAAAAGTTTGAGTTAATTCGTAAATGGAAAAAAATTCTCGTTTGCAATCTGAGTTTATCATTTTCCCATCATGTTCTTGTTTGTTAGACTGCTTGTCCTGTTGTGGAATATGTTTCTGTTGTCTTCCAGTGAATAGAGATAGTTTTAAAAACTTGGTAGTAGAGACTGATTTTCTTTTCTTTTTTTTTTTTGAGTTGGATTCTCACTCTGTTGCCCAGACTGGAGTGCAGTGGCACACTCCTGGCCACCGTACCATCAACCTGCTGGGCTCTGGCGATCCTTCCGCCTCAGTCTTCCAAGTAGCTGGATCTTTAGGCGCGCACCACCATGCCCGGCTAATTTTTGATTTATTGTAGAAATGAGGTCTCGCCAAGTTACCCTGGCTGGTCTCAAAACCGCCGGCTCAGGCAGTCCACTCGCCTCGGCCTCCCAAAGTGCTGGGATTACAGGCTGAGCCACCGAGCCCAGCCTGATTTTCTTAGTTATTACTCTTTAGAGTTTAAAAAAATTTTATTTGGGAAATTTTGAAGCAATTTGCATCCAAAAATAACATTTAAATCCCACTTGATTTATTTCCTACAAAAATGCATAAGAATTGCTTAATTCTCTTGTTATATGCCTGACCTAATATATATGATTTTAAGATTACTTTTTACAAAATCATAGCACAACTTATATCTTCATATGAGTGCTGTTGTGTTCAAAGTAGTTGGTGACTTTGGAAGTTCCCAGTGTAGCCCAGTGTATTTGTGATCTTTTCTCATAGTGTTTCAAAACTCCTTTTTTAATTATTACAACAGCATAAATATTCATTATTGGAATAAGCTTGTCACTGTCTTTGAAGTTGGACTCTTCAGTTGTAATTTTAATTCTGGTATATTTGTTTAACTCACCTTGTACTTTAGTCTTACTTCATAGAGATATTCAAATTCTATAAGCTAATACTACCCTTACAAAGTAGAAATACAGTTGAGAACTATTCTTGAGTCCATTTTACTAGATTTTGTGATCCCACCCATGAAAATTTCCTGAAATTTATTGAATTTTAAAAGTATTCTCCTTTTTCATGAGCTTTTGGAAACTATTTTCCTTGTTGAATCTGAGCTACAGTAGTGTTATCTTTCTAAAGAACAAAAATACTTGGTGTTGGAAAAGGAGCTGCTTTTTGTATAGCTGCTTATGTGGTTTGTTTTTTCCTAACTAAGGCTGGATTGCTTTTATGATCTTATCTATTTCAAATGGTTATTCATATTCAATTCAATTCACTTCTCCTATAAATAACTTCATAATGTTGGAAGAGATGAACCTTGAGACTTATAGTATTACCTTTCGTTCTACAGACAGAATTTCTTCTTAATCATTACATAAAGATAAACATATTATTCTTAACAGTTTAACAGGAAATTGACAACATTCCTCAATAGCAACTTTTAGTGTTCCTACCAGATAGTTCTTTGTAACTAGCCTTAAAGAGTTTTGAATTTTTCTTCTTTCTTCTCTCTTATCTGTGGAGATTGAAAATATATTGTCATTGTTTATAAAGTACTTCTTACTGTGCGCTATTGGATGAAACTGTAATATTGATGTTTTCAGTAACTCTAGAGGTAAAGAGAGAAGCTTTTTTCTCCCTTAAGATCTTTGTTTATGGAGGCTGTTTATCAATTCTGCTCTTCCTAGCAGTATTACACTAATACAATTACATGAACATTTCTCTACTGATAATTTTTATTATAGTAGTTGAGTACTGTGGCTCTTTTTGAGGAATGAGCATATTCGTAACATCTAGTATCTACAGTCAAGCACTAGAAAGTAGTAAGTTAATGTAGAATACAGTAAACTTTTTGAGTCCTAAGTTTGAAGAGAATATATGAACATAAAGAGAAACATTTGTTTCTAATTAAATAATATGTGAATCTAGCTTCTTATTCTCTGTCTCTAGGACCTCATAGACTACGTTAAGAAC
Source organism: Carlito syrichta (assembly GCF_000164805.1). Taxonomy (NCBI): domain Eukaryota; kingdom Metazoa; phylum Chordata; class Mammalia; order Primates; family Tarsiidae; genus Carlito; species Carlito syrichta. Next base: position 20,118 of record NW_007232285.1, read on the forward strand.
TAAGATGGAGCTTATTTTATAATCCTTTCATTTTTTTAGATTGCTTTGGGAGATTATACTTAAATTTCTGTTTTGTGGAAAAGTTACTTGTTTTCTTAAACTTGTCAAATTAAAAGCTAATAATTTTATTGTGATTTGATGGCTATGTCTCCTAACTTCAAGATTTTTGCAAGATGTCAACAACCATCTCTTTAATATGACATATCATTTCACTTTAGATTTTGCTAATAATCTTTGAGGATATCTTATGAGCTTCAAATATAGAATATCTGTTATAGAATATCTGTATCTTTATGTGATGGTAGTAGTACATGTTTGTTGAGTTGCTTAGTGGAAGTATAAGTGTTTTAAAATACACATAATTGACATTTGTTTGTCTCAGTTCAACAGTGCTTAAATACTTAACCAAATATAAGGCATTATGCCAGCACCACATGACTTTCCTTGAAGAAATACTGTCCCTGCCCTTCAGGAGCTTATAATCTAGTAGAAGCAATAAAACATTTACACAAGTTTCACATGTAGGAAACTAAATGCCCAAATAAATATAAACCAAGTGCCATGGGTAAGGAGAAATCACTCTGGGGAATAATTTTTAAAAGGTTTAATGAAAAAATTAGTATTGGAGATGGGGCTTAAAGGCTTGTCTGCTGTATTACAACAATACACTGTGCCAGTAGTATTCATTGTTATGGCTGACCATCCATAATTTACTGAAAATAATCAAAACCTGATTTCTATCTTGCCTATTATAATGACAATAAAGTGTAATTTGCTTGTTTTTCCCAGTTGAGAAGTGATTATTTTGTTTATCTGTTTCTTCCAGGAAAACATTTAAAGTTGATGATATGTTATCAAAAGTAGAGAAAATGAAAGGAGAGCAAGAATCTCATAGGTAAGATAACCTATCAGTTTACATTAAGTGATATATTGAGGAAAGAGGAAAAATTAAAGTGATAATTTTTCTAGTGTTCACCTTGTAAGGAGTTAGAAGGAACCTTAGAGGTTAGTTGGTCCAAACTCATGCACAAGTCAGGAGTTAATTTATGTAGCATCCCTAGCAGAGAATCCTTAAGTTTTGACTTGTATACCTCTAATACTGGGAATTTAGTTAATTTATGTAACATCCCTATCAGAGAATCCTTAAGTTTTGGCTTGTATACCTCTAATATTGGGGAACTCACTGCTTTGTAAGGCAGTTATGTTCATTGTTGTTTATTTCTGTTACTAGTTGCTTGCAGTTTGACTCAAAGTATAAATTCTGCAGTTGATCTTAATCCTACCTCATCTACGGAGGGATGGAGACTCACTTTTATAGTATACTGTGTGCTAGGTGTTGTGGCAAGTTGCTTAACAGTTTCACATCTCTTCTAAGTAATCTTGCTCAAATATGAGAAGGGTTCTTTTTTTGCATCTTTTCTTTCTCCTTGTTTAAATCTCTCAGGCAACATATTCATAACTTTATTTTATATTTGAAATATGTTTCTCACATGACAATTTTAGAAACTTGACCTTTTGGACAGACCCTTCTTATTTTTTGAGTCTCACTCCGTCGCCCAGACTGGAATGCAGTGGCACGCACACAGCCACCCCAGCGTCAACTAGGCTCTGGCAGTCCTTCCACTTCAGCCTTCCAAGTAGCTAGAACTACAGCGCACGCTACCACGCCCAGCTAATTTTTGATTTATTGTAGAGATGTGGTCTTGCCAAGTTGCCCAGGCTGGTCTCAAACCTACGGGCTCAGGCAATCCACTCACCTTGGCCTTCCAAAGTGTTGGGATTACAGGCTGAGCCACCAAGTCCGGCCAAACCTACTTACTGAACATTTTCAAAATGTATACCTAGAACTAATCCCTACATGTTCTGACTAGTCTAATATCTGCCTACTCTAGACAATATGCTTCTTTTATTTTGATATATAAACTAAAGAAAATTGAATATTCTAAAGAGAAACAAGAACTTGGGTAGTTGCTTATTCATTAACTACTTTTAGAGAGAATGCAGACCTCAAAATACTAGATTAAAAAAAAAAAAAAAGAGTTGGAAAAATTGTCACAATGCATTTTTTTCTCCTGAATTTTTAAGTCACAACTTAACAATTTAGATAGGATATACACTTAATAGTGAATCATTTATGTTTTCTCATTGTTTTAGTGACTGAGAAAATAATTTTGCACTTGTTTTTGTTTTTTTTTTTTGACTTGGAGTCTCACTCTGTGGCCTAGGTTGGAGTGCAGTAGCACTCTCTTGGCCACTGAATCCTCGATCTGCTGGGCTCAGGTGATCTTTCCACCTCAGTCTTCCAAGTAACTGGAACTACAGTCATACGCCACCATGCTTGGCTAATTTTTTGATTTATTGTAGAGATGAGGTCTTAGCAAGTTGCCCAAGCTAGTCTTGAACCCATGGGCTCAGGCAGTTCTCTCACCTCAGCCTCCCAGAGTGTTGGGATTATAGGCATAAACCATGCACAACGCCCAACCACATTTACTTATATTTTAAGTTTGGCTTTTGAACTAGCTGATTTTTGTTACTTGAATTGTAAAATCACATTTTTTATTTTATATCTTGCACTCTTGTGGGATTGAATTGTAATTTATATTTTCATATCTAGGCAATTCTAACTTGTAAATAAGCTGCAATAGTCCATTCCAGAAACTGAGATGCTAAATCTTTACCTGTTCTATTACTGCCCAATAGAACCGAGAATATTACCAATGCATGCACACTGTTCTTTGCTTGAATTTCTATTTCAGATCCTTGTCTGGTCACCACCCTGGACTGAACTCTTGGGATCCTCAGGGCCTTTTTTACTCAAAGTGTAGGCTATAATCAGAGTCTGGTCTTACCTCCCTGCTTCTTTTCTGCTGACCACCTGAATAGTTTGCTCCCCGTAGGCCTTTCAGAATTCAAGTGAGAAGGAAGAGTGAATCAGCAAGAAGAAGAAAACTTGGCCTTTATCTTCATCTTCCTTTTCATGGTTCTACTTTCATCAGTGTTAAATCTTGCTTATTACTATCTCATTCTGACATTTGGTATACGTTACAGAACTTCTTTAAGAGTATGTTTGAGGGAGATATTTACAGTTCGATTTTCTGTGAACAGTTGTCTCCCCAATGATTTTGTTCCTTTTGACCCAGTGGGTTCAACAGCAGCTCACAGAAACACCAGACGGTTGCATAAAATTCTGACCAATGATTTTGGAAGAGAACTCTTTCAGTCTTTAGAGGCTAGCTGGAACCAGTGAGTTGGCCATTTCAGTCCTCCAAGGTTTTTATGACTCTCTTAGTGCTGCTTCCAGAAGCACTAAATTGAATTAGAAAAGTACTTCATTTTAAGTGTACCCCCAATGCCCTATATTATTAACTTTCTTCAGGGTATTTCTTATCTCTGAGTAAGATAATCTTATTGTTCCTACCACACAAGGTTGTAAGGAGTGTCCTAGACACCAATATATAATGCCAGCAGTATAAAATGTTGATTGTAAAATCTATTGTCAAATTCTTTCTTTAAAAAAAGAATTTGACAATAGATTGTTATTTGTGACATTAATTAGTAGAAGTTAAAATCTTAAATCATGTACAACTACATTCTCTGTACTATTTTAGATATAGGGATTTCATTCAGTTTGATTGGATCCTGGATCAGTTCAGCTGTAGTCTGGGAGTCTTCCACTGGAATTCATGTTTTTTAGCACTTCCACAGTTGTTTTATCTCTATTCCCAAGCCCAATATACTTCATTGCCCAAAGTTCAAGGGAGTATCGAGATACACAAAAATACCATAGTACTATAGCACAAAAGTTTGGTCAAATGCATGACATTTATAGTGACTTATAAACTAAACCAAAATTCCAGCATTATCTTTTCAAAAGAAGTTGGTGTTCCAGGGTCTTTTATATTTTAGACCTACAGTTGTCTTCAAGTCACTTAGCAGGTGCTATAGATAAGAAAACACAGGATGTTAAATGGTTTTTACTTCTGTAAGGTGCCAGTCAATTCACGACAATAAACCAGAATTGTCATTTGCAATCTTAAAATGCAGTAATAAAGCTAACTATCTATGCAGATTGTTTCTTTTCTTGGAGAATTACTTCTGAGAATTTCAAAGCAATTAGCAAATTTTAGAAGCTCATGATGGTGGTATCTTTAGTCCTCAGGTTTTTTCTGATGTCTATTACTTTTTTGGTGTGATTTTATATGTACAACATCTTTATTTTCTTTATAGAAGGTCTGTTATAATGCCTTACATCCTCTCCAGCTCTTGTTTCTGGTACTTCAATTTTGAATTTATTAGGAATTTTGAATAAGCTCTATGGCTTATTAGAATAAATCTCTTGCCTTTCTGTAGTTGTCCATCCTAGCAGGATCCCAGGGGTTTCTTATGCTATCAGTCCTACTAATTTTGTAATTCTCTAGTCATAACTCTTCCAGTGCATTTCCATGGACTAAAATGCATGGTAAAAAGATTTCCAAATTGGAGTTGCTTCCAAGTGTTTCCCAGGGCCAAAAATGAAGCAAAATGTCTCCTTTCTCTTCCATTCCGGGCCCTGTTAGTAGCTAGAGTAATCTCCTTAATTCAGGTATTCAGAGATACTTTTATTAGGATATTTTCAAGAATGTGCTTTTATTTTTAGTAGATTGATAAGGCAGTGTGCCTTTTTTATCACTTACTGTGTTTGCTGCAACCTACGGTTTTGATTTAATAGCCTTCCTTTTATAAACATTGTCTTTTTTTTTTTTTCTTTTTGAGTTGGAGTCTCACTCTGTCACCCAGACTGAAGTGCAATGGCCGCTCCCGGCCACTGCAATCTCGACCTGCTGGGCTCCGGCGATCCTTCCGCCTCAGCCTTCCAAGTAGCTGGAACTACAGGCGTGTGGTACCACGCCTGACTAATTTTTTGATTTACTGTAGAGATGAGGTCTCGCCAAGTTGCCCAGGCGGGTCTCGAACACGCAGGCTCAGGCAATTCACTCACCTCGGCCTCCCAAAGCACGGGATTACAGGCTGAGCCACCGAGCCCAGCCAGCATTGCCTTTTTAAAGCATCTTTTTTTTGTTTTTTTTGAGTTGAAGTCTCATATTGTTGCCCAGGCTAGAGTGCATTGGCATGCTCATAGCCACCTCAGCCTTGATCTGCTGGGCTCAGGTGATCCTTCTGCCTCAACCTTCCAAGTAGCTGGAGCTACAGGCATGTGCTACCACGCCCGGCTAATTTTTTTTTTTTTTAATTGGAGTCTCACTCTCTAGCCCAGGCTAGAGTGAAGTAGCACACTCATGGCCACCCCAGCATCGACCTGAGCTTCAGTGATCCTTCTGCCTCCGCCTTCCAAGTAGTCGGAACTATAGGCGTGTGCTGCCATGGCCAGCTAATTATTTATTTATTTATTATAGAGACGAGGTCTCACTAAGTTGCCTGGGCTGATCTCGATCCTGAGGGCTCAGGCAATCCACTCACCTCGGCCTCCCAAACTGCTGAGATTCCAGGCTGAGCCACTGAGCCCATCATAATTTTTTGATTTATTGTAGAGATGAGGTCTTACCAAGTTGCCCAGGCTGGTCTCGAACCCTTGGACTCAGGCAATCCTCTCACCTAAGCCTCCCAAAGTGCTGTGATTATAGACTTGAGCCACTGCACCGGGTCCTAAAGCATTTTTTTGTACAATAACAAGATCTGGATCTATATTTTATGAGAGGCTTCCCATTTCTCTAGTGTGACCTGTCCCAGGCACTATACTAAGCCTTAGAGAATATAATGATGAGCAAAATAGATGAAAACCCTGCCTTTATGGAATTTAGTATTTAGGAGAAGAGACATAATCAAATAATAAATATACTTGTTTTATTATTTTTATTTTACAATTTTTGGGGGGTCGGGACCTCACTCTGATGCTCAGCCTAAAGTGTGGTGGTGTGATCCTGGTTTACTGCAGTCTCAACCTCCTGGACTCATGCAAAAATTCTTCTGCCTCAGCCTGCCAAATAGGTGGGACTACACCAACATGCCTGACTATTTTGTTTTGTTTTGTTTTGTTTTGTTAATTTTTGTAGAGAGAAGTCTTGCTTTGTTGTCCAGGCTGGTCTTGAACTCTTAGGTTGAAGTAACCCTCCTGCCTTGACCTCCTAAAGTGCTGGGATTACAGGTGTGAGCCACTGCACCCAGCTAAATAAATATAATTATAAAATAAGTCTGGGAAGGAAAGATATAGAGAAACTATGAGTCTATGAACAGGAGAACCACTCTCATTTGAGGTGTTGGATATGAAAATAGTGATGATTAGGGAAGGCTTTTCTGAAGAAATAAACTGAGATTTGAAAGATGAGTAGAAGTCCTCATATTATTTGTATCTTTCCCACCATTAATAAGATCTGATTTGTTTTTGTTTTTGTTTTTTTGAGTTGGAATATCACTCTGTCACCCAGACTGAAGTGCAGTGACCGCTCCTGGCCACTGCAGCCTTGACTTGCTGGGCTCTGGCGATCCTTCCGCCTCAGCCTTCCAAATAGCTGGAACTACAGGTGCGCGCACCATGCCTGGCTAATTTTTTGATTTATTGTAGAGATGATGTCTCGCCAAGTTGCCCAGGCTGGTCTCGAACCCGCGGGCACAGGCAGTCCACTCACCTTGGCCTCCCAAAGCGTGGGATTACAGGCTGAGCCACTGAGCCCGGCCTCTTCTCTTTTTCTTTTAACCCTCCTGTCTTAAAGTTTTGAATTTGTTTTCAAATTGGCATCTTTTTGATCTTGAGTTTTTCTTCTTCAGAACTTGGGCTATAAATTTATTTCTTTCCCTTTTTTTTGATTTGGGTTTTTTGTTTGTTTTGTTTTCTGGGTTGGAGTCTCTGTCACCCAGTCTGGAGTGCAGTGGCATGATCATGGCCACCACAGCCTTGACCTGCTGGACTCGGGTGATCCTTCTGCCTCAGCATTCCAAGTAGCTGAAACTACAGGCACACTTCTCCATGCCCAGCTAATTTCTTGATTTATTGTAGAGATGAGGTCTCCCCAAGTTGTCCACGCTGGTTTCGAACCCGTGGGCTCAGGCAGTCCACTTGCTTCTGCCTCCCAAAGTGCTGGGATTAAAGACTGAGCCACCCAGCCCAGCCTCTGATTCTTAAAATTGGGGTATGTAAGAACAATTTTTTTTTTTTTGAGTTGGAGTCTCACTCTGTCCCCCAGACTGGAATGCAATGGCCACTTCCGGCCACTGCAGCCTCGACTTGCTGGGCTCTGGCGATCCTTCCACCTAAGCCTTCCAAGTAGCCAGAACTACAGGCGCACGCTACCACATCCAGCTAATTTTTGATTTATTGTAGAGATGAGGTCTCGCCAAGTTGCCCAGGCGGGTCTCGAACCCGTGGGCTCAGGCAATCCACTCACCTCAGCCTCCCAAAGGCGCGGGATTACAGGCTGAGCCACCGAGCCCAGCTAGAACATATTTTTAAAATGTTTGTTATGTAATCTTTGGGCTTGTAGTAAGTACTTTATGTTTTCTTCACATTACTTCTGGATGGTGATTCATTTATGAGTAATAAACATACACACCTACAATCCCCCACTCAACTTTATCTTTTGCTACAAAATGTTTATGTATCTGAGCCCTGTATATTTTGAAAACTTGCATTCTGGAATATTGGACTTGGTGTAATCACTAGTTCCTCAGCTTTGTATGACAGGATAAAAGGTATAGGAAAAACCTGGGCAACTAACATCTAACAATGTATATGCCAAGTAGTTTATCAGACTTATCTTTTTTGAGGTAATATAGTAGTGATCTTAGAAATGAAGCCTTATCTCTGCCACTATCAACTTAGTGTGTATGAATTAGAGGCACTCATCTTGGTCTCTTTTCAGTGTAAAAACTTTGATTTCTTTATGTGATCTTGCTATTTTTTTTTTTTTTTGACTTGGAGTCTCACTCTGTCACCAAGACTGGAGTGCAGTGGCCACTCCCGGCCACTGCAGCCTTGACCTGCTGGGCTCTGGCGATCCTTCCGAGTAGCCGGAATTAAAGGCACGCGCTACCATGCCCGCCTGATTTTTAGATTTATTGTAGAGATGAGGTCTCACCAAGTTGCCCAGGTGGGTCTTGAACCCGTGGACTCAGGCAATCCACTCACCTCAGCCTCCCAAAGTGCCGGATTACAGGCTGAGCCACCGAGCCCGGCTGAACTTGCGTTTTTTAAAATTTGAGATTCTTCTATGACTGTGACTTCAAAATGTTGGTCCCTTTTGAATTTGCTTAACCTCATTCTGCAGACTGTTTCAGAACTGTCAGATGTTTGTGCTTGGAATCACAAAGTTAGCATCCCCAAATTTCAAATTTTCCATCTAGTTTCTTATTACCATGTTGCTTGCTTCTTGAGACAATACTAAGAGGGAACATATCACATAAATGAATAAAATCCCTATCTGTGTCTTAACCTGGTTATCTAAACTAGATCTTTTGCTGAGTAAAACCATATCAACCTGTCCAAGCTTACATGTGTCTTTTCCTTCCCTTCATCTGATCCAGCTTAATCATTTTAAGATGTGGACACAGTAGTCCCAAGAGAGGAAAGAGGGAAGGGAAAGAAAACTGCACTTTTTCTTTGGAAGAAACCACCTATGGAAGAGATCGTTGGTACATTTTATTATAGGTATATATCAGAGCATTAACTTGTAGATGGGGGAAGAGAAATTATGCATAGCAAACCAGATTCCTAAGTTTATTTTTTTAAGGTGGTTAATTTAAATCTGGAGTCTGTTTTCAAAAATAGTTTTATGATAATGACTGATTGTACAGGCTGTTTCATGTAAGGTATAATGTACCATTTAAAACAGTGTGTCTCAACCATGTGTTGTAAAGGATTTTTTTTGTTTGTTTGCTTATTTGTTTTTAATTGTCAGTCTTCTGTTAGAGTATTATTCTCAATTTCTTAGGTTTTTGTGGAATGGTAACAGTTTTCCTAGTGACCTTAGTTTGCAGGCTACATTTATTTTTTTATTTTGAGTTGGAGTCTCACTCTGTCGCCCAGGCGGGAGGGCAGTGGTACGCTGATGTTCACCACAGCCTTGATCTGCTGAATTCAGGTGATCCTTCCTCTTCAGCCTTCCCAGCAGCTGGAACTGCAGGCACGCACCACCATGCCCGGATAGTTTTTTTATTTTATTTTATTTTATTTTATCTTATTTTATTTTATTTTGAGTCAGTCTCACTCTGTCGCCCAGTCTGGAGTGCAGTGGCATGCTCATGGTCACCGCACCCTTGACCTGCTGGGCTCAGGCCCTGCTTCCGCCTCAGCCTTCCAAGTAATTGGAACTGTAGGCGCGTGCCACCATGCCCAGCTAGTTTTTTTTTTGAGATCTTGCCAAATTGCCCAGATTGGTCTCGAACCTATGGGCTCAGGCAAATTTTTTGATTTATTGTAGAGATGAGATCTCATCAAGTTGCCCAGGGTGGTTTTGAATCCATGAGTTCAGGCAATCCTCTCACCTCATCCCCCAAAGTGCTGGGATTATAGATGTGAGTCACTGCGCCTGGCCTAGGCTACGTTTTTGAAATATTTGGGGGGGGGGTAAGACAAATGCAAAGTCTTTCTGGTATTTCAAAGTTGGAGATTAGCTGGACTTGGTGGCTCAGCCTGTAATCCCGCGCCTTTGGGAGGCTGAGGTGAGTGGATTGCCTGAGCCCGTGGGTTCGAGACCCGCCTGGGCAGCGAGACCTCAGCTCTACAATAAATCAAAAAATCAGCTGGACGTAGTAGCGCATGCCTGTAATTCCGGCTACTTGGAAGGCTGAGGCAGAAGGATCGCCGGAGCCCAGCAGGTCGAAGCTGCGGTGGCCGGGAGCGGCCACTGCACTCCAGTCTGGGTAACAGAGTGAGACTCCAACTCAAAAAAAAAAAAAAAAAAAAGTTGGAGATTAGAATCACATTTCCCAGAAAAATATGTAAAGTATATTACTAGTACTACAGTGTAATGGACCATGATTCCTGACCTTTAAAAAGCTCATTACTACAGGAGGGCATTATCTTGTGAAAAACATTTGTTGGGTGACTTTTTGTAAGACACTACTAGGTGCTAGGAATACCAATATAATAAAAATACGTAATTTTTTTTGAGTTTCACTCTTTTGCCCATGCTGGAGTGCAGTGACACACTCATGACTACTGCAGCCTCAACCTACTGGGCTCAGGCGATCCTTCCACTTCAGCCTTCCAATTAGCTGGAACTGCAGGCACATGCTACCATGCATGGCTTATTTTTTGATTTAATGTAGAGACAAGATCTCACCAAGTTGTCCAGGCTGGTCTTGAACCCCTGAGCTTAGGCAATCCTGTTGCCTCAGCCTCCCAAAGTGCTGGGATTACAGGCTTCAGCTACTGCCCCTAAGCCAGGATTTTTTTTTAGTTAGAGTCTTGCTCTTGCCCAGGCTGGAGTGCGGTGGCACACTCAAGGCTACTACAGTCTCGACCTGCTAGACTCAGGTGCTCCTTCCGCCTCAGCCTTTCAGGTACGTGGAACCACAGGCACACGCCACCACATCCGGCCAATATTTTGATTTATTTTAGCGACAAAGTCTCACCAGGTTGCCCAGACTGGTCTTGAACCCCTGGGCACAAGCAGTTTTCTCACCTCTGCCTCCCACAATGCTGGGTTTACAGGCGTGAGCCATCGCTCCCAGCTATGGGACCTTTTTTGTTGGAAAATGCTAGCTATCTTTTTAGTAAAATGGTATATGGAAAGTATTTGATTTATGTCAGAAAGTGAGTATTGTAAAAATATTTATATGAATTACCTTTACAGAGTAGGTTTTCAAGAATCTCATTCTACATTATTTTTGCTGATAATTAAATTAGTTCTTCGTTTTTCTTTATGCCTATACTTTCTAACTCTACTTGAACCCTTAGGCTTCTACTCTTCCATAGTCATTTTGTCCTCTACTGATATCCTAGTGTACTTTCTTTCCTTGGTATTGTTCTAGAAATGCCCCTCGAGGCCCCCACCCTGTAGTTTTTTTTTTTAGCAGTTTCATGGCTTATTTCACTAAGAATATAGAGGTGTCACTACATCTTCCATTGAAATATCTTACTCAGTTGGGTATGATTTGTTCACACTTGTAATTCTAGCGCTTTGAGAGGTTTATGTAGGAGGATCATTTGAGACCAGAAGTTCAAGACCAGTCTCTACCAAAAAAAAATTAAGCCACATGCGGTGGCACGCCTGTAATCCCAGCACTTTGGGAGGTGGAGGTGAGAGGATTGCCTGAGCCCTGGGGTTCCAGACCAGCCTGGGTAACTTAGCATCTCTACAATAAATGAAAAAATTAGCCAGGCATGGTGGCACTCGCCTGTAGTCCCAGTTACTTGGCATGCTGAGGCAGAAGGATCACCTGAGCCCAGTAGTCGACCTACTAGCCTTGAGCTGACCACTGCACTCCAGCTTGGATAACAGTGAGACTCCAACTCAAAAAATTTTAGCTGGGCATGGTAGCATATGCCTGTGGACCTAGCTACTCAGGAGGCTGACTGACGCAGGAGAATCACTTGAACCCAGGAGTTTGAGGCTGCAGTGAGCTATGATTGTGTGACTGCACTCTAGCCTAGATGACAGAGCAAGACCCCATCTCTACAAAAAGAAAACGTCAGCAGGGCATAATGTCATGTGCCTCATAGTACTAGCTACTTGGGAGGCTGGCTGAGACAGAAGGATATCACTTGAGCCCAGGAGTTCAAGGCTGCGGTGAGCTATTATACTCTAGTCTGGGCGACAGAGGAAGACCCTATGTCTTAAAAAAAAAAATTCTTACTTACTTGCTTCTCATCTCCTTATTTTAGAAAAAGAGGAATCTACCAGACTGGTGGCTCACGCTTGTAATCCTGGCACTTTGGGAGGTGGAGGTGAAAGGATTGTTTGAGTCCAGGGGTTCAAGACTGGCCTGGGTAACTTGGCAAGCCCTCATCTCTACAATAAATCAAAAAATTAGCCGGGCATAGAGGCATGCGCGTGTGGTTCTATCTGCTTGGAAGGCTGAGGCAGAGGGATCACCAGAGCCCAGCAGGTCAAGGTTGCAATCTTTGTGAGCGTGCCACTGCACCCCAGGCTGGGCGACAGAGTGAGACTCCCAATTCAAATAACAAAAAGAAAATGAAAAAGAGCAGTCCTAGGCAAATTTAGAAAGCTTACCTCTATAATTTTAAAAATTGCCAGTCATTACTTGTTCCTTAATATTCTCTTGCTTCAATATCTTTGTGTAATTTTTCATATTTGATTATAAAAATACCTAGATTTTCACCATCATTTTAGGAAAACAAAGACATACTTATTGCCCAGTAATTATTTACCTTCATTATTTTCACTAGTAACTTTCTTAAGTTAGGGATGACTACTGCCTTCCTTTCCCCCCCATCTATTCTCTATCTCCATCTATGCATATCACACTGTAGAAACTGCTCTCAAAAGTTGTGAATAACTCTGATCAACAAATAAATTGTTCTCGTTTGCAGCTTAAAGATACTACAAAAACCTGTTGGTGTTTCTGTTTTTTCTCTCCCATTCTCATAGTTTTTCAGTTGTTACTAGATAGTTGTCAAAACTAAAGAATTACTAGTACTAGTTGGTGCATTCTTCTCCTTTTCCTTATCTTTTAAAAATAAAAACGACATTTTGAAACAGTGAATTATAGGTCTATACAGATTTGTGATTGTCTGTTTCGCTCCTAATTGAAGTATAAGAGTAATGGTTCTGCATCATTTGTTAGGAAGGTTGAATTTCTATAGCTTTAAAATATTCAAACATTTTTGCATGGATTAAGCTATGCTTACCAAAATTTTATTTTGAGAGGTAGGAAGGGATACCTGCTCTCATTTTATGGATAGGTCACTAAAACATAGTAAATAATTTGACCTCATATTTGGTAGTCTGCTATTTTTCTGACTTACTTCTTTAGTATTTGTTTTGTTTTGTTTGAGTTGGAGTCTCACTCTGTCACACAGGCTGAAGTGCAGTGGCACGCTCATGGTCACCACAGCCTCTACCTGCTGGGCTTAGGTGACCCACCTCAGCCTTCCAAGTAGCTGGAACTACAGGCACGCGCCACCATGCCTGGCTGATTTTTTTTATTTATTGTAACGGTGAGGTCTCTCCAGGTTTCCCAGGCTGGTCTCGAACCCCTAGACTCTGGCAGTCCTCTCACCTCAGCCTCCCAAAGTACTGGGATTATAGGTGTGAGCCACTGCGCCCAGACTCTTTAGTGTTTTGTTGGTTTTTGCTTTTATTTTTGTCAATTGTGAGGTTTTTTGTTGTTGTCGTTTTAGGTGTTTAGACACGCCATTTTGAATGTCATACTTTACAGGGAAAGCATGGAGTAAAGGGTTTGAATAGCAGTTAAGAATGAGAAAATCAAATATTTATAAATTAGCTAAATATTTATAAAATAGCTTTGATTTTAAAGTCTAGGTTATTTTGTTACAGAGCATTAAAGTGATAAAAATTTTTTCTTTGTTTTGTTTAGCTTGTCAGCTCATTTGCAGCTTACATTTACTGGTTTCTTCCACAAAAATGGTATGTACTTAAATGTAAATATATTGGCATTGTAACAGCAAAATGCCTTAGTGATCGTAAGGAAAAGTGGGGCTTTGAAGTTTAAATTTATAAACATATTTACTGGAAAAGATGTTCATTTATTGGAAAAGTTCATTCTGATAATGTTTTTGAGATTTAAGTTATAAAGGCTAATGGTGACAATTTTGATCAATTGCCTCAGAACTAGAATAGATAAAGAATCTCCTGAATGGAACCCTTTCTGCATAAACATTTTGAGTTAATGTTATTGCATCATGTTTTAGAAAGAACACCCAGTAAAACAAGTGAAATAACCACCACTACCAATGGGCTGTGTTAGATAGCATATGATGAAATTATATATTTTATGTTACTTGGGTAAATGCTGACAGCATACTAGGAAAAATTACAGTTGTTTTAAAGATGGAAAAAATAGACCAGGCGTGGTAGCTCGCACCTGTAATCCCAGCACTTTGGGAGGCTAGGTGAGAGTATTGCCAGCTGTTCATTTTAATTTGTGTATATTGGCCAGGCACAGTGGCTCAGTTCTGTAATCCCAGCACTTAGGGAGGCTGTGAAGCGAAAGGAGTTGCTTGAGTCTAAGAGTTCAAGATCACCTTGAGCAACATAATGAGACCTCGTCTCTACAAAAAGTAAAAAAAATTAGCCAAGTGTGGTGATGTGTACCCGTAATCCCAGCTACTTGGGTTACTGAGGCAGAAGGATCTCCTGAGCCAGGGAGGTCGAGGCTGTGGTGAGCTCTGACAGTGTCTCTGCATTCTAGCCTGGGGAACAGAGTGAGATTTCCAACTTTAAAAAAATATTGTATACTATATATCCTTTAATTATCACACAATGAAATAAACCTTTATTAGAAACATGGGATGGGTCATCTTTGGTATTGGGTTAAGAAACAAACATTAATAATAAAATAATTCTATTAGAACATTTGATAATTGGTCAGGTTTTTTATGTAAGAAATTTGAAATCTCATTTTATATATATTAGCAGCTAAATAATTTCAACTTTTTGATCTGGTCCACTTTATTTTTTTCTTTTTGAGTTGGAGTCTCACTGTCACCCAGGCTGGAGTGCAGTGGCTGCTCCCGGCCACT
>NW_007232285.1:34796-42856 GCF_000164805.1 Carlito syrichta
ATTACAGGCACGCACTACCACGCCCAGCTGATTTTTTTTTTATTTATTGTAGAGATGAAGTCTCGCCAAGTTGCCCAGGCGGGTCTCAAACTCGCGGGCTCAGGCAATCCACTCGCCTCAGCCTCCCAAAGTGCAGGATTACAGGCTGAGCCATCGAGCCTGGCCACTTTTTTATATAGCAGTAACTTAAGTGTTATATCTATTATTTTCCTAAATTATTATTATTATTATTATTATTATTATTATTATTTTTGAGTTGGAGTCTCACTCTGTCACCCATACTGGAGTGCAGTGTCCACTCACGGCTACTGCAGCCTCGACCTGCTGGGCTCCGGTGAACCTTCCACCTCAGCCTTCCAAGTAGCTAGAAATACAGGCGCGCGCTACCATGCCCGGCTAATTCCTAAATTTTTTATAATTGTCGGCTACAGTTCTTATTTCTAGTCATGCAGATTTCATTTTCTGTGGTACTTCTGAAGTATATGGAGTCTTCTACTTTAGAAGCTTATATTATAACTTAAATTTTATATATTCATTAGCTCTTTGTTCCCAGGGACGTGTATAAAACATAAATTATTCACATATTTTTCAGTAAATTATCTGATTAAGCTTTTTTTCTGTTTACATGATAAATTATGTAAAGTTCAAAATCTTCTCAAATTATTTTTATTTTTTCTTGATATTGAAGTAAATGAGAAAGTAAGCTCTTGATACCTTTGTCTCTAGAAAATTTCTCATTATAATGTTGAAATTAGTGGAAGTTGGAAAGAAGCAGGTTTATTGCCTCTCTTGTCCATTGAGGATATATTTTTAGTTTTGGGATTTTTTTTTTTTAATAGATAATAGTTTTTAGTTGGGTGTGGTGACTCATGCCTGTAATCCTAGTGCTTTGGGAGCATCACTTGAGGCCAGGAGTTTGGGACTCTCCTGTGCAACATAGCAAAACTTTGTTTCTATTTTTTTTTTTAAATTTTTTGTAATAAGCTGGATATGGTGGTATGTACCCGTAGTTTCACCTACTGGGGAGGTGTGAGAGGATCACTTGAGCCCACGAGTTCAAGGCTGCAGTAATGCCACTGCACTCTAGCTTGGACAGTATAATGAGACCCTGTGTCTAAAAAATGTTATCTTTAAGAAACCAGAAAAGAAAAAATAATATTACCATGTTAAAGAAACCAAATAGAAAAAATAATTTCTTTTTCTTTTTTTGAGTCTGAGTCACGTCCAGGCTGGAGTACAGTGTGGCACACTCATGACCACCACAGCCTCTATCTGATAGGCTCAGTGATCCTTCCAAGTAGCTGGAACTATATATAAGCGCCACCACACCCAGCTAATTTTTTAGTTTATTGTAGAAATGAGGTCTCGCCATGTTGCCTAGACTGGTCTTGAACCTGTGGGCTCAAGTAGTCCTCTTGCCTCTGCCTTCCAAAGTGCTGAAATATCAGGCTTGAGCCACCATGCCCAGTGAAAAAATAATTTGTGTGTGTGTGTCAGAGTCTCTCTCTGTTGCCCAGGATGGAGTGCGGTGGCACACTCATGGCCACCGTAGCCTCGACCTGCTGGGCTCAGACAACCCTTCCACCTCAGTCTTCCAAGTAGCTGAGACTACAGGTCTGTGCCACCGTGCTCAGCTTATTTTTCTTGATTTATTATGGAGATGGTCTCACCAAGTTGCCCAGGCTGCTCTTGAACCTGCGGGCTCAGGCAATCGTCTCGCCTCTGCTTCCCAAAGTGCTAGGATTACAGGTGTGAGCCACCATGCCCAACCAAGAAAAAGTTTTTTCTAATAAATACTGTTGTATTTCCAATCTGTATGCCTTTTTTTTTTTAATTTGTTGTAGAGACAAGCTTTTGCTAAATTGTCGTGGCTGGTCTTGAACCCCTGGGCTCAGGCATTCCTCCTGATTCTGCCTCCCAAAGAGCTGGGATTACAGGTGTGAGCCACCATTCCCAGCTAAAAAAAATTATTTTTAATCCCTAAAATTTGATTATTTTCTCCTTTGTTTTTAAATGAAGACTTTCATTTAGCAATTACTATTTGAAACTGGTTAGAATGAATATACAAAGATTATCAGGGTACTATTTTTGTAATGAGCATTGTTCTGAGAGTATTTTTGATAATGCATTTAAATATTGGATTACTTTTGCTGTATTAAAGTGTTTTTATCCTGTATATAATGTCCAAATAAACTGATTGAAATGTGCTTTATGCACATACCTTGCATAAGAATTTTTATATTTTTACCCATCTAGTCAAATAAGCCAGTAAAGAAGAATGCTGTCTGCCTTCCTTCTTTCCTTCCTCCCTCCCTTCCTCCCTCCCCTAGGCCGATCTCAAACTCCTGACTTTGTTTGAGCAGTTCTTCCACCTTCACTTCCAAAAGTGATGGGATTACAAGCATGAGCCACCACACCTAACCAAGAATGTTTTGTTTCTTTTTTTTTAATTGGAGTCTCACTCTGTCACCCAGGCTGAAATGCAGTGACATGTTCACGGCTACTGTCGCCTCAACCTCATGGGCTCAGGTGATCCTTCTGCCTCAGCCTTCCAAGTAGCTGGAACTACTGGCTCACGCCACAATGCCTGGCTAATTTTTTTTTTTTTTTTTTTTTTTTTTGAGTTGGAGTCTCACTCTGTCACCAAGACTGGAGTACAGTGGCATGCTCCCAGCCACCACAGCCTCGACCTGCTGGGCTCCGGCAATCCTTCCACCTCAGCCTTTCAAGTAGTTGGAACTACAGGGGTGCACCCTCATGCCCAGCTAATTTTTTATTTTATTGCAGAGATGAGGTCTCACCAAGTTGCCCAGGCGGCTCTCAAACACACGGGCTCAGGCAATCTACTCACCTCAGCCTCCCAAAGCGCTGGGATTACAGGCTGAGCCACCGAGCCTGGCTTTTTTTTTTTTTAATTGTAGAAACGAAGTTTTGCCAAGTTGTCCAGGCTGGTCTTGAACCCTCCCTGGGCTCAGGCAATTCTCTCGCCTTGGCCTCCCAAGGTGCTGGGATTATAGGTGTGAGCTATCACACTTGGCCCCAAGAATTTTCTTTTTTTTTTTTTAATTTTAGAGATGTGGGGGTACAATTAAGAGATAGATATACAAATGTTCACAAGAATGTTTCTGAGTTTAAAAAATATTTTCTGAAACCTCAACAACATTTTTTCTGTATCTGTCTATGGAATCATCTATTTTAATAGTTTCATATGTTATTGAAGCAAAGTGATGAATTAATGATTAAACACTAAGTTTTGAACTCTTGACACCTTTGGGATTTTTTAAAAAAGTATTCTGGAACCTTTACTAAGCCTTTATTATATGACATATATAGTCTAGGTGATATATGATATATTGATTTTTGCTATCCTATTTAGGCTTTAGATAAATTCTGTGGAAGGAGTCTAAAAATAACTCTTTGCCTTTTATAATGCTTAATTATTTATTTATTTCCTTTTTTTTTTTTTTTGAGTTGGAGTCTCACTCTGTCACCCAGACTGGAGTGCAGTGACTGCTCCCGGCCACTGCAGCCTCGACCTGCTGGGCTCCGGCGATCCTTCCGCCTCAGCCTTCTGAGTAGCCGGAATTACAGGCATGCGCTACCACGCCCAGCTGAGTTTTTGATTTATTGTAGAGATAAGGTCTCACTCGCCCAGGCAGATCTCGAACCTGCGGGCTCAGGCAATCCACTCACCTCAGCCTCCCAAAGGCACGGGATTACAGGCTGAGCCACTGAGCTCAACTTTTTTTTTTTTTTTTTTTTGAGTTAGAGTCTCAGTCTTGTCACCCAGGCTGGAGTGCAGTGGCATACTCACGGCCACTGCAGCCTCAACCTGCTGGGCTCAGGCGATCCTTCTGCCTCAGCCTTTCAAGTAGCTGGAACTACAGATGCATGCCACCATGTCCGGCTTGTTTTTGTGATTTATTGTAGAGATAAGGTCTCAACAAGTTGCTTAGGCTGTTCTCGAACCCATGGGCTCAGGCAGTCCTTTCACCTCAGCTTCCCAAAGTCCTCGGATTATAGGCTGAGCCACTGCACCTGGCCACTTAATATTTTTTGAAGTCCATTCTTTATCCCTTTATTCACAAGTTTTGACTAAATCAGTAATTAGTTTAATATCTGTACATTTCAAACCAAGACATGTATAATAGTAATTAATTCAATTTAAATTTATCTTAAATAATTTTTTTTTTCTTTTAGATTGAAAAATGTAGTTTATTTAGAAAGTAAATTAGAGAGAGACAGAGAGTGAGTCATTTCCCCAAGGTAGGAGAGGGGGCGAAAGCTACAAAAACATGGTGGCCATGACTCAATTTTTCTTTCTTTTTCTGAATAGAAGTCTCACTCTGTTGCCCAGGTTGGAGTGCAGTGGCATGCTCACAGCCACCTCAGCCTTCCAAGTAACTGGAACTACAGGCACACGCCACCATACCCGGCTAATTTTTTTATTTGTTTTGAGACGTGGTCTCACCAAGTTGCCCAGGCTGGTCTCAAACCCCTGAGCTCAGGCAGGCCTTTTGCTTTAGCCTCCCAAAGTGCTGAGATTATAGACATGAGCCACCATGCCTGGCTTATGACTCAATTTTTGTAATAGGTTTTGGAAGATGGAAAACATTACTAAAGATGCTGATTTTCTGTGTTTGTCTCTCTCAAACTTTTTCATTTATGCTTCCTGCTGAGAAGCTTTAATTATATTTGTCAAAATCACTTTTTACTAACAGTTTATGATGTTTTTCTATTATGGTAAATGTTAATTCTTCAGGTCGGTGCATACCTGTAGTCTCAGCTATTTGTGAGGCCAAGGCAGTGGATTGCTTGAGCCTAGGAGTTTGAGACCAGTCTAGGCAACATAGTGAGATATCATCTCTAACAAAACAAATTAAAAAGTTAGCTGGAGGTAATGACACACACCTGTAGTCCCAGCTACTCAGGAAGCCGAGGCAGAAGGATTACTTGAGCTTAGCAGGTTGAGGATGTGGTAGCCTATGTGTGTCATACTCTAGTCTGGGTGACAGAGTAAGACTCTGACTCAAAAAAAAATGTCGTGGTACTTACAAACTGGCATGGTGGCTCATGCCTATAATTTCAATTACTTGGGATGCTGAGGCAAGGATATTTCTTGAGCCCAGGGATTGCACCACTGCATTCTACCTTGGGTGACAGAACAAAGATTGTCTCTCTTTAAAAAAAAAAGTTAAGGTATGTATGTAGGTATGTCTTGTGGAAGGTTTATTTAGACTACGTATAAAGGTTTTTAAATAGTTTGCTGTGTATTTGTAACTGATTTGAAGAAAAGAGAATGTGTGACCTTTTGAGAAGTCCTTGTTATAGAAAGTCTTTATTATTTTAAATTCCCAAACTGTTTAGGAAAATGAGCACTATGTTGATTTATTTTTCAAAAAATAGATTTTAAAGTGTTGGGTTTTTTTTGTTTAGATAAGCCATCACAAAACTCAGAAAATGAACAAAATTCTGTTACGCTGGAAGTCCTGCTTGTGAAAGTTTGCCACAAAAAAAGAAAGGTAATGTATAAAATGATACTGGGGCTTGGCATGATGGCTCAAGACTATAGTCCCATCATTTTGGAAGACTGAGGCAGGGTTGCTTGAACCTAGGGGTTTGAGACCAACTTGGACAACATAGCGAGAGCTTGTCTCTACATTAAAAAAAAAAAATTTAACCAGGCATAGATGGCGCATGCACCTATAGACCCAGCTACTTGAGAGGCTGAGGCAGGAGGGATCGCTTGAGGAACCCAGATCAAGGCATGAGTGAGGTGTTATACCATTGTACTCTAGCCTGGGCAACAGATGAAACTCTGAAAAAAATAAATAATTAATTAATTGCATGATATTGGCAGATTAAGTAGAATAATTGAACATGTTCATGCATATACGAGGAGTGACCCCGAAAAAACTAGAATTATCTTTTCTATAAGCTCCCAGTTAGGTAAGTGTTCCAGGAACCCATTGGCATCAGTGTACCAGCTAGCATTGTGAGAGGGTGTTTAGCTTCAATGAATTTTTTTTTGTAGATTCTTTGAATTTGTTTGATCGTTTATTTCATGATGGGTGATTTGTGAGCGCTCCTGCTCACACTACCCTGAATGTTCAGCCATTTTTGACCAAACACAGCATGACCCTGATGTCCCATCCTCCCTATTTACCTAGTCTCGTCCCGAGTGACTTTTTTTGTTTTCTGGGATAAAAAAAGTCCTCAAAGGGAAACATTTGGCCGATGTGGAAGAGGTGAAGCAAAAAAACAGCAGACGCCTAAAAGACATCAAAATTGGCGCGTTCAAAAACTGTTTTGAGCAGTCGAAAAAGTATCTTGATAGGTGTATCGCGGGAGAGTACTTTGAAGGTGATTGAAGTTTAAACATGAGAATAAATAGCAGTTTTTTATGAATAAATTTCGATTTTGGGGGTCCCCTCTTGTATATTGTAACTTTAAAATGAACTGCAAATACTTAGTATGTTGTATTTTATAGCCAATTTTTAAACCTCAGAAGCTTAAGAAGTATGTTGATGGCTTAAATGTAAAACTGATAACTTCTTTTGCCAACCTCACATTTTTGTGGCTTTTCTAATTTGACTAGATGTCTGTACAAAACTTGCTCCCATGAAAGTCTAGAAATAAAGGAAAGAAGCTATGTTTTAGCATCTTGTGGCATAAATTTAGTTGCTTCCCTTCCATTTGAGGCTCTTAGCTTATTTCTTAGCTATTTATAACCATTGAAATTTTAGATAAAGTCTAAGTGAGTTTTCTCCAAAAGATTATCTTTTATAATATTGTTCTCAGAAAAATTCTGTTGTCAACATTATCACTTAGTAATTATTCACTAATTAATATGTTGCTTCAGATTTTTATATATAAGGTAAAATTATTTCATTATAAAAGAAGCGTTATGTTTCCAGGTCAACCCCTCAAAGCCAGCAGATGTACTTTTCACAGCAACCTCAAGTCCTTGAGTCTTTTAAGAGGAATAGGAACTAAACTGTGTAGACTTTTTCATTGCTTATGTTCTTTCAATACCATAGTAAGGTAATAGTGGCTCAAAAAATTGGTAGGGAGTCACTAAGGTGCTAAGAGGCTGCAGTGTAAATTTATTTAAAAATTTATGTGTGCCAGGTGTGATGGTTCACGCTTGTAATTTTAGCACTTTGGGAGGCCAAGGCAGTAGGATCGTGTGAGGCCAGGAGTTTGAGACCAGTCTGGGCAGCATAACAAGACTCTGTCTCTATAAAAAAATGTACTTGTTTATTTTTATTTTTTTGAGTTGGAATCTCACTCTGTCTCCTAGACTGGAGTGCAATCATACCATCACGGCCACAGCAGAGCCTTGACCTGCTGGGCTCAGGTGATCCTTCAGCCTCAGCCTTCTAAGTAGCTAAAACTACAGGCATGCACCACCACACCCAACTAATTTTTCTTGACTTATTGTAGCGATGAAGTCTCACCAAGTTGCTCAGGCTAGTCTTGAACTCCTGGGCTCGGGCAACCCTCTTGCCTCTGCCTCCCAAAGTACTGGGATTATATGCGTGAACCATTGCACCTGACCTACAAAACATTTTTAAAAAGCCATGCATGGTTCTGCCCACTTGTAGTCCCAGCCATTCAGGAGGGTGAGGTGGTAGGATCCCTTGAGCCCAGGAGTTTGAGGCTGCTGTGAGCTACAGTCATACCACTATACTCATCCTGGACAAGAGAGGAAGACCCTGTCTCAAAAAAAAAAATTATGTAAAGTTAGGAAATATCATCTCTTACTCTTACCTAACCCCTGTACACATTACAACCAAGCAGTGATAAGAAAATTCTTCAAGCTATATTAAGAAAAAAAGTGAATATAAGTATAATATGATTTTTGTGTTTCAGAAACAATAACAGGTAAACATTTTCTTGGAAGTACACAGCCAGCTGACTTAAAATTTTCATTTTATACTGTTACAGAGTAGACATTTTTTAAGAGCATGCATTCTGTTTATTTTTATTTTTTATTTTTATTTTTTTTTGAGTTGGAGTCTCACTCTGTCACCCAGACCAGAGTGCAGTGGCCGCTC
>NW_007232285.1:43136-82676 GCF_000164805.1 Carlito syrichta
AAATCAAAAAATCAGCCGGGCGTGGCAGCGCATGCCTGTAATTCCAGCTACTTGGAAGGCTGAGGCGGAAGGATCGCCAAGAGCCCAGCAGGTTGAGACTGCGGTGGCCGGGAGCGGCCACTGCACTCCAGTCTGGGCGACAGAGTGAGACTCCACTCAAAAAAAAAAAATTATTTCAGATAACCATCAGTTAAATATTGGATATATTGTATTCTTATATTTTTATTAGAAGAGCCTTTAATTGCTTTAATATTTAGAATATAGTCGTTCCAAATTTTCGATTTTGCTTCACAATTTCAGAACTATGGTTAGGATTTTAATGCGCCATTTGGTAATCATGGCCTATCTCCCATGTTTCCTATAGCTTGATTAGAAGTTTTATTATAATTCTTATCACTGTATATGTAAAAATTAATATAATTTAATTATCTTTACCTTTGCAGGATGTAAGTTGTCCAATAAGGCAAGTTCCCACAGGTAAAAAGCAGGTGCCTTTGAATCCTGACCTCAATCAAACAAAACCTGGAAATTTCCCGTCCCTTGCAGTTTCCAGTAATGAATTTGAACCTAGTAACAGCCATATGGTGAAGTCTTACTCATTGCTATTTAGAGTGACTCGTCCAGGAAGAAGAGAGTTTAATGGAATGATTAATGGAGAAACCAATGAAAATATCGGTAATTCTTACTTCAATAGTTTGACTAGATTTTATCTCTTACTTTAGTAGTTTGACTAGATTTTATCTTGGGAAAAGATTGTCATTGAAGGTTGTCATTGAAAACAGTTGAACCGGTATTCCTTCATGATATTCATAGTTGTGTATATATTATTTCTCTTTGGATTACTTTAAAACCTTGTCTTTCCAAGGTTGAAAAGACTAGTATTTTAAATAAATCTTTTAGCAGGTAATGAATTCTCCCCCGCCAGCATTTTGTTGTGAACATTTTCTTTTCTTTCTTTTTTTTTTTTGAGTTGGAGTCTCACTCTGTCGCCCAGACTGGAGTGCAGTGGCCGCTCCCAGCCACTGCAGCCTCGACCTGCTGGACTCCAGCGATCCTTCCGCCTCAGCCTTCCAAGTAACTGGAACTACAGGCATGCGCTACCATGCCCAGCTAATTTTTGGATTTATTGTAGAGATAAGGTCTCGCCAAGTTGCTCAGGCGGGCCTCGAACCCGCGGGCTCAGGCAATCCACTCATTTCAGCCTCCCAAAGTACGGGATTACAGGATTACAGGATGAGCCACCGAGCCTGGCTTGTTGTGAACATTTTCAAACAAAGGACAAAATAATTTTATAATTAACACCTGTCTACTTATTTACCACTTACCTTCAACAATGAACTTATTGTTACATTTATCACATATTTATCCTTCTACCTGTTCCTCTATTTATACTTCTAATTGCAACAATTCTGAATTCATTTTTGAGGTTATCATTTAACAAACATATAGGTGTTGAGGCTTCAAAGGTAATTAAAACATTCAGTCCTATTTTCCAAAGGCTCACAACTTAGGTTAGGGAGATAGACATGAGGGGAACAAAATGATGAGTGGTGTAATAGAGGTGTGTGTGAGTGTCAGTGGGGGAGCATCTTGTAAGAAATAATCTTTGGCTGGGTTCAGTGGCTCAGCCTGTAATCCCAGCACTTTGGGAGGCTGAGGCGAGAGGATTGCCTGAGCCCGCGGGTTTGAGACCTACCAGGGCAACTTGGTGAGACCTCATCTCTACAATAAATCAAAAATTAGCTGGGCGTGGTAGGGTGCGCCTGTAGTTCCAGCTACTTGGTAGGCTGAGGTGGAAGGATCGCAGGAGCCCAGCAGGTTGAGGCTGCGGTGGCCGGTAGCATACCACTGCCCTCCAGCCTGGGTGACAGAGTGAGACTCCATTTCAAAAAAAAAAAAAGAAATAATCTTTGAGTCTTAAAGAATCCTTGGAAGTTCCGAAAAGTAACCATTAGTGAGGAGGAGTTTGCCTAGCATAGGACATAAGTTCCAACCAGAAATTAGCATTTGCAGAAATGCAAGGTCATGTCAATGAATGTCAAAAAGTAAGAATATATGATAAAAATGGAAAATTGGAAAGTGTGGTCTGAATGTTGTAATTTTAGTGTAATTTGTACCTCATTTGGGATAAACTTTACATGTTTTATGTTAAGGGACTATATATCATAATTAACACATTTTTGTTTGAATATTTGATTTATGAGAAATGTTTATTAAATTTAGATGTCAATGAAGAACTTCCAGCCAGAAGAAAACGAAATCGTGAAGATGGAGAAAAGACATTTGTTGCACAAATGACAGTATTTGATAAAAACAGGTAATGTTGATGAAAAAGGTTTCCATAGTGTTCTAGAACTGTTTAATTCTGAACCAGAGTATAGTGTTGATAATGATAGTTTATTTGCCTTTGTTTCTCTATTCTTATAAATGAAAAATAAATTTGCCAATACTGAATTTTTCTTTTTATTACATAGAAGCAATAAATAAAGGAACTGTTTGAATTACTCAGTTAAGATTTATTTGGCAGTCATTGCTTTAGTAAATTGTGTTATGACCATGTACCCTTTGAGCTATGGTTGCCATGTTTTCTTAGCTTTGGCCCCCCTCCCCTACCTAGGGAGAGGTGAATCTCCTCTCTCCTCTCTCTCTCTCTTTCTCTCTCTCTCTCTATCTCTCTCTCATTTACTTTCTAAATAAACTATATTTTCCAATTTAAAAAAAAAATTTTTTTTTGTTTTTTGAATTGGAGTCTCATTCTGTCGCCCAGGCTGGAGGGCAGTGGCATGCTCCTGGACACCACAGCCTTGACCTGCTGGGCTCCGGCGATCCTTCCGCCTCAACCTTCCAAGTAGCTGGAACTACAGGCGCGTGCTACCACACCCGGCTAATTTTTTTTTTATTGTAGAGATGAGGTCTCGCCAAGTTTCCCAGGCGGGTCTTGAACTCGTGGGCTCAGGCAGTCCACTCACCTCAGCCTCCCAAAGGCGCAGTGTTACAGGCTGAGCCACCGATCCTGGCTTAAAAAAATGTTTATTCGGCAAGTATTTTCTGAGTGTCTACTCTTTGCCAGACACTGTTGTAGACAGTGAGAAGGCAACTAAGTCCCTGACTTCATGTATCTTAACTTCTAGTGGAAGAAGCTGACCACTTGCCCAAAATATCAAGTAATGTCACTTAGTAGTAAGTTCTGTGAGGAAAAATAGAATGGCTATTATTTATAGAAAGAGCCTTTGAGAGGAGGTAATATTTGAGCAGAGACTTGAATAGAGTGGGTCCCATGCACGTCTTGGGGTTATGTGTTTATTAAAGTTAAGGAAGAGGAGCCAGGTGCACACCCCTGTAGTCCTAACTACTTGGGAGGCTAAGGCAGAAGGATCTTTTGACCTCTGGAGTTCAAGTTCAGTCTGGACAACACTGTGAGATCCCATCTCAAAAGTTAAAGAAAATCATGTATAATCATCATGTACGTATGTACATTTAATGCAGGATTGCAAGGAACACTGGGGCTTATAATCATCTCTGCAATTTCTGTTTGGAAATGAAGCATCTTAGCACCAGTAAAATATTTAGAAAGCAAACACAGCATTTTTTTTCAGGATTGGAGGATGAAACCTATACATACCATGATTTCTTATACCAGGCTACTGTGTTGGTCATTTACATAGTTTACTTGTCAGTCGGGTATAGGACAAAGAGTGAAGAAAAATTAGCAGGCTATTTCTCCTATTGCTTGTGAAGTATTAGATCAGTGTTTTAATTTTAAGGTAATTACTTGTTAGCCACTACGTGAAGAAAGGCCTTTAATAGGAAAGCAAAGTTGATTTGGAATAATGACATAGATTTCAGTTACTATCTTAGAATATGTCACTTAAAGATAGAAACCAATATAGTATCTTTAAAGTCAGAAATTTGATTGTGTATCAAAGATATAAATGGAATACAACAGAAACATAAACGTACTTGAAGATGGTCATGTTTATGGTAGAAACGATTAGGATTAGGCAGAGTGGGTTTCATTGTTGTTAAATGTTCTGTTTAAGGCAGCACATAGTACCTTGTGTTTTCTTTTTTATTCTTTCTCCTGCTTTTATTTTAATGAAAACAAATGCCACAAAGAAATTGGGAAAATAGTCCTCCAGGTTTTTATTTTGAAAATTTTCAAACCTATAGAAAAGTTGAAAGAATAATACAGTTTACCACCCACACACCCTTCACCTAGATTCAGTTATTAACATGTTGCCACGTTTGCTTTATTTGTTGATTAATTTATTTTGTGCTGAATCACTTGAAAATTTACTTCACATGTATCTCTTAAGAAGAAGGGCATATTCTTAACCACAATACACTTATCATCAGGAAAATTAATATACAACAAATACAGTGCTGTCTCCCCAGTTGACCATAATAATGTCAATTATAATTTATCCTCCTTCACCCCCTTTTGTAGCTAGATGTCATATATGTCCAGCCTCTTTCAGCTGGAATAGTTCTCCAGTTTGTAATGCCTTTTTGTTTTTCTTTTTGAGTTGGAGTCTCACTCTGTCGCCAGACTGGAGTGCAGTAGCCACTCCCAGCCACCGCAGCCTCAACCTGCTGGACTCCGGCGATCCTTCCGCCTCAGCCTTCCAAGTAGCTGGAACTACAGGCGCACGCTACCATGCCCAGCTAATTTTTTTTGATTTGTTGTAGAGATGAAGTCTCGCCAAGTTGCCCAGGCAGGTCTCGAACCCACGGGCTCAGGCAGTCCACTCACCTTAGCCTCCCAAAGGCGTGGGATTACAGGCTGAGCCACCGAGCCCAGCCCTTTTTGTTTTTCTTTTCTTTTCTTTTCTTTTTTTAAGTATAGATCTGTAGTTTTGCAAAATGTATCTCAGTTTGGAGTTCTTAATTATTTCTCCATGGTTAGATTCAGGTTAAACATTTTTGACAGGGATTCTGATAAGTGGTATGTTCTTTATATACTACATCAAGGCACAAGTAATGTGAAGTTTGATTACTTAGTTGAGGTGGTGTTCACCATATTTCTCCATTGTAACAATACTTTTCTTCCCTTCCATAAATTAACATATAATCCTTGTGGTACTCCATGAACTTGAGTGAATCTCCATTTTCCTCTTGAGGCCTTTCACCCAATAGTTTCAATATCCCCTGATGATTCTTTCTTGAATAAATTATTCCTTTGGAGGTTGGCAAGTGGTAATTTTCTATAATTTCTTTCACATTTATTGGTTTGCGTTTTTGTATTAAGAAAAGCATTCCTTGCCTCAAACTTTGATTTTTCTTTTATCAGTATGGATTAACACATTCTATTTTTATTCAATTTGTTTTAATTTATTCATGTTGTTATTCATTATTATGCTCAAATTGTCTCAAATTTGGTCAGGAGGAACCCCCTCTACACAGGTCCCTGTGTCCTTTTGACTTTTTGTTGTTGTTGTTTTCCTTATTTTCTAAAATGGTAAGATGTACCAGAATTACCTCCTTCTTTTCCTATCTTTGCTCTGGAATTGCAATTTCTTCAAGGAATCCTGATTCCTTTTAATAGAGGAATAGGATTTATAAGCACAAATCTGGGGATTAGATGTGTAAAAATCGTTCTTAAAATTTCATTGAGGGCCAGGCGCAGTGGCTCATGCATGTAGTCCCAGTACTTTGGGAGGCCAAGGTGAGAGGATTGCCTGAGCCCATGGATTTGAGACCAGCTCGGGCAACTTGGTGAGACCTCATCTCTACATTAAATAAAAAAAGTTAGCTGGGCCTGGTGGTGCGTGTCTGTAGTTCCAGCTACTTGGAAGGCTAAAGCAGAAGGATCACCTGAACCCAGCAAGTCGAGGCTGTGGAGGCCATGAGCGTGCACTGCACTCCAGCCTGGTTGACAGAGTGAGACTCCAACTCAAAAAAAAAAAAAAGAAAATTTCAATGAGATAAGGTCTCCTAAAAGAATAACCAAAGTTCAAAAGTCATATAGGAGAAGCATGAACTATTGAGCAAGTAAAAATATGACTTCTTCAAAAACCGATAAAACCACCATAACTAAAGTCAAGATAAAAGGGCTGGATGTGGTGGCTCATGCATGTAATCCCAGTACTTTGGGAGGCAGAGGTGAGAGGATTGCCTGAGCCCAGGAGTTTGAGACCAGCCATGGCAACATGGCAAGACCTCTACAAAAAATTTTAAAAATTAGCCAGGTGTGGTGGCGCACACCTGTAGTCCTAGCTACTTGGAAGGCTGAGGCCACTGTACTCCAGCCTGAACGACAGAGTGAGACTCTGACTCAAAAACATAATAAAAATGATAAGCTGGGGGAAAATTATTTTCAACTCATAGATAGATATCTTATTCCTCAAATGTACAAAGGTCATGCTGACTTTAAATGACTTTGGTCCAATAGAATGGGCAAAGGATACAATAAAAAGTTTACTGAAAAAAGAAAATGCATATGGTTCTTAAACAGTTAAGAAGATAAGACATCTGAATTAAAAGTATACTGAGATGTCATTTTTTCACTTATTAGATTGACAGATCAAAAAACTTGATAAAGCACTGTTGATGAGGCTGTGGGGAAAAGGCCTCCTCATACATTACAGGTAGGAGAGCATTGGATTGTAGCTATCAAGTGTACAATCATAAAATGGAAAATTATATAGCCATGTAAAAGCATAGGGAAGCTCCTTTTAAGCTTAGAAGTATATGAATGTATAGTCTATTCAGATAAATAGAATGGGCTTTTTAAAATAGAAAATTGAGTAGCTTTGCTGATGCCCTATTAAAGATATTCTTAAGTCTCAAAATCACCTGCTGCTAAGTCAGACTTTAGAGACGGACCACCAGTATTCACTTGCTAGATCTGATCTTAAGACAAATTACTTTTAACCACTTTGTGTCTCAGTTTTCTCTTCTGGAAATGGAATACTAGCATGTAGTTCATAGAAATTTTGGGAAGATTAAATGAACCATGTAAAGTCTTTAGAATAGTGCCTGGCACATAGCAAACACTCAATAAATGTTAGCTATTTTCACCTAATAGAATTTCTTTAAGACTGATGAAGAGAAGTCAGATTCTTGCTATAAGCAGTTAGACGTGGACAACAAATGTTGTTTAGAGTAGTAGTAGTTACCAGTGTTTAAAAGTATAAATAATATATATAAGATATATATACATACACATATGTATGCAATAATGTGAATATAATTTCTTTTATTCAACCAATATTTATTCATTCTTCCGTGAAATATTTATTGAGCACCTGCATGTGCCAGGTTTCCCCCAAGATCCTGTAATTATCAGATAGGTCATTATAATAATCAGTCCAGGCGTGGTAGCTCATGCCTGTAATTCCGGCACTTTTGGGAGGCAGAGTCAAGAGGATTGCCTGAGCCTAGGGGTTCAAGACCAGCCTGGGCAACTTGGTCACTTTGTCTCTACAATACATCAAAAAATTAGGCAGCCGCAGTGGTGTGCGTCTGTAGTTTCAGCTATTTGGAAGGCTGAGGTGGAAGGATCGCCTGAGCCCAGCGGACCAAGGCTGCAGTGGCTGTGAGCAAGCTACTGTGCTCTATCCTAGGCAACAGAGTGAGACTCCTACTCCAAAAAAAAAATCATCAATTAGTTTACCGGTCAAGTATAAAAGTAAAGGATTCCAGTTCAAACATTTACAGTAGTTAAAAGTAACAGGTAATTTTTAATGACTTTCTAAGGCAAGTATTATAAAACTGTTGTCATCCTATTTTTAAAAGTATAAAGCCTGCACACATGCTTTATATTTGAAGTTTAAAATGTACCAGATTTTGAGACCTTAGACATATTATCATTCAGTGTTTAAAATTATATTAATTTTCTAGTTATTAGTGCACTTCATTAAAATTGCTTTTGACAGGACTGGAGTGTAGATTTTTTAAAAAATCTTGTTGAATATGTAAGCTAGTTTATAAATTTAATAAATGCTTTTTAGTATAAATCTAAAGATGTAGAATTTGTGTACTTACAGTAATACACAGGTTACTTTACAGTATATGTGTTTGTCTAACAGGCGCTTACAGCTTTTAGATGGGGAATATGAAGTAGCCATGCAGGAAATGGAAGAATGTCCAATAAGCAAGAAAAGAGCAACATGGGAGACTATTCTTGATGGGAAGGTATGGACTACTTAGAAGGTTGAGCACGTTAATAGTTATGAACTCCCATTTTTTATTGATGTTTTCTTCCCCAAATGCTAATTCATGTTGGAAGTAAAGAATCCTTTGTCTTTTATACTTTGAAAAACACAAGTAAAATAACCTAGTCAGAGTATTTAATGAAAGGCATCGTTCTTTTAGAGTCAGACTGCCTGATTGAAATCTTTGCTTCTAGCTGTGTGGCATTTGGCAAGGTACTTATTTGTGTCTTAGTTTCTCATCTGTAAAATAAGGCACAGAATTAATGGATTAAATGACAGAATAAAATATGTTTAGTACAGTGTTTGGCATACAGTAAGTGCTCAATAAATGTTAACTTCTATTTTAAATTCCATTCATAATAATAACAGGTAGTATATGATGACTAGTAATAAAATTATCAAGAAATCTGCAGAACTTAGATTAAGCATACCCAGAATGAGTATTCTAAGAGATAAATAGGCATGCATACATTTCTCTAATAGGCCAATTCAACAAAAAGTGGCAATGTCCTGTATTCCTAAATATATTAAGTCAGTGTACCGTCTCAACCAAAATCTCAAAATGTTTTTTTAAGCCTTAAAATTTGTCTCAAATTAGTCTAAAATGTCATCATATTATGTAATATATGTGTAATAATATGAAGGGAAATTTTAGAAAAATATTAGAATATTTACTTACCAGATAGAAAATATTATAAAGATAAAAAAAGTTAAAGCTGTCTACTGTAAGTATGCAGGAATAGACAAAGGATGCCATGTTGCTGGGTGTGGTGTGGCTCATGCCTATAATCCCAGCTCCCAGCACTTTGGGCTGCTGAAGTAGGATCGTTTGAGACCAGGAGTTTGAGACTGGCCTGAGCAACATAGTGACACCTCATCACTAAAAAAATAAAAATAAATTTTTAAAAAGACAAGCATATTATTGAAGCATAGTCCTGAAATAGTTTATGGTAAATGTGGTATTGTCTGTGTGGGAAAGATAAACTGTTTATAACATCTGGAAATACACTTAGACCCAGTAAATTCCAGAAGACTGGTAAATAGAATGTAAAAAATTCATGTTTCATACCTGAGAAAAATAGGTGAGTGTTTATATAATCTTGCAGTGATGAAAACCCTTTTAAGGATGATAACAATCCAGAAAGCATACAGTAAAAAAATGCCTGATTAAAATAATTATTTCAATTTTTGTTTTGCTTTGAGATAGGGTCTCACAGTATCGCCCAGGCTGGAATGCAGTGGTACAATCATGGCTCACCACAGCCTCCTCCTCTTGGGATCAGGTGATCCTTCTGCCTTAGCCTCCCAAGTAGCTGAGACTGCAGGTGCATACCATCAAGCTTGGCTAATTTTTAAAGTTTTTGTAGAGTTGTGGTCTCACTGTGTTGTCCAGGCTGGTCTCAAACTCCTGGGCTCAAGCAATCCTCCCACTTCATCCTCCTGAGTAGCTGAGAGTATATGTGTGTGTCACCATGCTGGGTAATTTTTTTTCTTTTTTTTTGTAGAGACAAGGTATTATAGTGTTACGTAAGCTAGTCTTAAACTCCTGGGCTTAAGCAGTCCTTGAGCTTCAGCTTCCCAAATTGCTGGTATTACAGGCATGAGCCACCATGCTCGGTCTTTTTTTTTTTTTTTAATTGGAGTCTCCCTCTGTCTCCCAGGCTGGAGTGCAATGGCACGCTCACAGCCACTGCAGCCTTGACATGCTGGGCTCAGGCGATCCTTCTGCCTTAGCCTTCTAAGTACCTGGAACTACAGGCATGCAGTATCATGCCCAACTAATTTTTTAATTTATTTTAGAGATGAGATCTCACCAGGTTGCCCAAGCTGGTCTCGAACCCCTGGGCTCAGGCAATCCTCTTGCCTCAGCCTCCCAAAGTATTGGGATTACAGATGTGAGCCACTGCACCTTGCCTTGGTCTTAAATCACTATATGAGTTATACACATCAATATGAAAAAGATAATCAGTCTAATAAAAATGAGTAAAGGACAATCTGGCATTTTTTTCAAAAGAACAAATATAGATGACCAGCAGACATTTTTATTTATTTATTTATTTTTTGAGTTGCACTCTCACTCTGTCTCCCAGGCTGGAGTGCAGTGGCACACTTACGGCCAGTGCAGTCTCTACCTGCTGAACTCAGGTGATCCTTCCACTTTAGTCTTCCAAGTCGCTGGAACTACAGACATGCACCACCACACCCAGCTCATTTTTTTAATTTATTGTAGAGACAAGGTCTCGCCATGTTTCCCAGGCTGGTCTTAAACCCATGAGCTCAGGCATTCCTCTCGCCTCTGCCTCCCAAAGTGCTGGGATTACAGGCATGAGCCACCATGACCAGCAGTTTTTATTTTTTTGAGACAGAATCTCACTGTCTCCCTGACTAGGTATGTTATAGCTCACAGTAACCTTGAACTGGGCTCACCTGATCCTCAGACTCCCAAGTAAATGGGACTAAAGGTATGTGCCATTATGCCTGGCTGGTTTTGTTTTGTTGTGTTTTGTCATAGAGATGAGGTTTCACTATGTTGCCCAGGCTGGTCTGGAACATCTGGCTTTAAGCGAGCCTCCTGCCTTGGCCTCCCAAAGAGCTAGGATTATGTATGTGAGCCACTGGGCTTAGCTGCATTGTTACTATTTTTAAAAGATAAATTCCTGTGGACTTACTCTGTCAAAACCAGTTTCTGTGATCACACTTTTATCTTATTTTAGTCTAAAACTATATATAAATACAATATTATATATAAATATGAAATTGTGCAAATATATAAAATATATAAATGTAAAAATATATTTTTTATATTTACATATATATATTTTGTTGTTGTTGTTGTTGGAGTCTCACTCTGGCACTCAGGCTGGAGTGCAGTGACATGATCACAGCTCACACAGCCTCAACCTCCTGGGCTCAGATGATCCTTCCATCTCAGCCTCCCAAGTAACTAGGACTCCAAGTGTGTGCCACCACGCCCAGCTCATTTTTAAATTTTTTGTAGAGACCACATCTCGCTATGTTGCCTGGTTTGGTCTTGAACTCCTGGGCTCAAGAGTCCTCCCACCTTGGTCTCCCTAAGTGCTGGTATTACAGGCACGAGCCACTGTGCTAAGCCTAAAAATATTTTTAAGAGAATTATTTATAATAAAGATGGAGGAGTTTAGGCCTATATGATAGTAAAATAAATTGAAGTCTATTGAAGGTTTTTATAAAAGAGGATAACAGAGGATAACATGCATATGTGAGAAAGTATCTTCCAGAAGATTATTTGATCTCATCTGGATAGAAAATAAAAATGAGAAGCAGGAAGAATAGCTGAGCTACTGTAATAGTGATGTGTAAGGATATATGCAGAGATTTTTGTTGGAATCTTTGAGGAGAGAGGAAGAAATGATAGACATTTCAATAAGGACTTGGTATTTAGTTATAGAAGAGAGAAAGAAAGAATGAGTGTCAAATGTAATTCCAAAATTTTGAGCTTAGGTTCATTAGTAGAATGATAATGCCAGGAACAAAAATAATTTTACCAGGGAAGAAAAGCTTAGAAGAAAAAATAATGGATTCACTTCTAAGTCATGTTATAGTTCAAGGCGACATTAAGATAATCAAGTGGCAAGGCCTAAGAGGCAATTGAAGATATAAGTTTAGACCAAGTATAAGGATAAAAATGGAGAATTTGGGATCATCACTCTAATAGATAAATCCTTGAGGATGGTTGAAAGATTAAGACAGATGACTGAAGTTTAGCTAGGAATTAAGGAGACCAAGAGAAGAGTCATAAGTGACTGGAGATAGAAGAAGAGAGCCACAATACTTAGTGTCCTAAAACCAAAGAAGAGAAACTAAGAGAAGTCAAGGAAAATGACTAATTGTAGAAACTGTTGAGTTTCCAAAAGAAAAAGTAATTATTGGCTACCTAAGAGCAAAATTTGCAAGCTGGTAATCTTTGGTGACTACAGTTTTGTTTT
The DNA here is from genome assembly GCF_000164805.1 of Carlito syrichta. Lineage (NCBI taxonomy): Eukaryota > Metazoa > Chordata > Mammalia > Primates > Tarsiidae > Carlito > Carlito syrichta. The sequence goes on from NW_007232285.1 coordinate 55,258, forward strand.
AAAGACATTTTTAAATTGATTTATCAACATAAATGGGAAGATTTCCCATGAAAACTTCTGATTTCTTTGGAAAAATCTGAAAATCTGCATAGGCTGGGCCAATGTTTCCACGTCGCAACAATTCAACTGTTGCTAATGAGTGTCTACCCCTTTAGACAGCCTGCGCTCTCTAGTTGTAGTTGTACAGTATCTGCAGCTCATTTGTTGATTTACCTGGTCCTCTCTGTCAACTTTTGGGTTTTTAATAAAAAATTTAGGATTTAAATCAAATCCACATTGGTTTGCCATGATGAATTTTTTTAATAATTACAATTTATTTTAATTCATTATATGAATCCTCCAGTCTTTTAATTTTTTTTTTAGAGGCTGCCTCCATTTGAAACATTTTCTCAGGGACCTACGTTGCAGTTCACTCTTCGTTGGACAGGAGAGACCAATGATAAATCTACAGCTCCTATTGCCAAGCCTCTTGCCACTAGAAATTCAGAGAGTCTTCATCAGGAAAACAAGCCTGGTTCAGTTAAACCTACTCAAACTATTGGTGAGAATGTATTGCTATCAAAATCGTGGTTTGCAGTTAAGTCTTATACTTTAGATTAATTCATTTGTGTTTTGTTCCTTGTGATTGTTTTTGGAGGAATATTATTTTGCTAATTATTAGATAGATTATAAAACATGGTATTAGGATTATCATATATTAAATGTAAAGTTTTGTGTTGAAGTACTAATTAACAATTCTTTATCCATAACCTTTGTGCCAGATGTGCCTAGAAATTGCAATTTAAAAAATTTTAGAAGCATGATATGGTGTATAGTATAATGTCATATATATGGCATATATTACATAAACACCTCCAAGTGGTATTAATTTAGGAGAAGTTTTTTTCAGTAAACAAAATTTTTTTTTTTTGAGTCAAAGTCTCACTGTCACCAGGCTGGAGTGCAGTGGCTCCCAGGCTGGAATGCAGTAGCTCACAGCTACTGCAGCCTCATCCTGCTAGACTCAGACGATCCTTCCACCTCAGCCTTCCAAGTAGCTGAAACCACAGGCATGTGCTACCATGTGCAGCTAATTTTTATTTTCTTTTTTATTGTAGAGGTGAGATTCGCACCAAGTTGTCCAGACTGATCTCGAACCCCTGGACTCAGGCAATCCCCTTGCCTCTGCCTCCCAAAGTGCTGGGATTACAGGTGTGAGCCACCATGCATGGCTTGCAGTCCGTTTTTTAAGAGGAAAAAACATTTATAAATGGAGTTAATGCTCCTGAGCTTAAGGCCCAAGTTTACTGTCTTTTTCTATCTGCCTGATAGAAACATTGTCCTTGACATGAGAGCATTCCTGTTTTTTTATCTTTCTATTTAAAGAAGTCAGAAGGCAGCCTGGTGTGGTGGCTTATGCCTGCAGTCCAGCACTTTGGAGGGCAAGGTGGGAGGATTGCTTGAGGCCAGGAGTTTGCTTCTAGCAAGACTCTGTCCCGAAAAGGAATAAAAATTTTAGACATTTGTTGGGCGTCGTGGTATGAGCCTGTAGTTTCAGGCATTTGGGAGACTGAAGTAGGAGGGTTGAGTCCAGGAGGTTGTGACTGCAGAAAGCCAAATCTTTGCCACTGCACTCCAGCTTGGGTGACAGCAAGATTCTGTCTGTTTTAAAAATAGTAAGAAGGCATAAGATGTTCTTTTACATTCTCCATTCATGTGCAGGTCACTATAATGGTCATAGTAAAAGGGTATAAGAAGTAGCCTATGTTAGGCAAAAGATTTCCCACGTAAATTGTAGTGTGGGCACTTCTCAAAATACTCTGAAGCCAGTGAAATAGGTAAAAAAAATTTGTGAAGAAACAGAAAAAAATTTCATACAAATTGTATATGTAGAGTGGTTAGTTATGTCAGGAAAAGTAAATGGTTTTTTTCTTAACTCTGAAAGGAAAGATATCACCGGGTATGGTGGCTCACTCCTGTAATCCCAGCACTTTGGGAGGGGGATGCGAGAGGATTGTCTCAGCCCACAGGTTCGAGACCAACCTGGGCAACATGGTGAGACCTCGTCTCTACAATATTTCAAAAATTTAGCCAGGCCTAATGGCATGTACCTGTTGTTCCAGCTATTTGGAAGGCCGAGATAGAAGGATCGCCTGAGCCTAGCAGGTCGAGGCTGCAGTGGCTGAGAGTGTGCCAGTGCACTCCATCCTGGGTGACAGAGTGAGACTATCCAACGAGAGAGAGAGAGAGGATATCAGAATCATTCATTATTATCTTTTAGATTCGGAATTATTAATTAAAATAAATTTTTTTTAGACAGGTTTTTGTTCTATCACTCAGGCTGGAGTGCAGTGGTGTGATAATAGTTCACTGTAGCCTTAAACTCTTGGCCTGAAACGATCCTCCCACCTCAACCTTGAAAGTGCTGGGATTGCACCTGTCCTGAATACTTGTACTATAGTCATTTTAAAACTCAATTTCTGGTAAACCAGCACTTAGTAGATGCCTGCTCACTGCTGGGCATTGGGAATACAAAACACCCATCAAAACCACACTCTGACCTCAAATTGCTTAAAACAGTATAGTAAGCAAATATAATTATTTGAGTTTATTTGTATAATAGTTTAAGACATAGGTAGTGGTTTGTAAAGGAAAAAAATGTGTCCTGCCAGCAGACCTTAACATCTCATTGGGAATGCTGATTAAGTGGATTGTTCCTGTAATCATCAGTTGAGGGAGAGAAGGAAAATTGTGTTAAATACTACAGACAGAATTCTGTAAACTTTAAATGTTTAATCATTTTTGTGGGATGTTATTTTGCTTTTCAAAAGCAAGTATTTTTATTAAAAGTACAATATATTTTCAGCTGTTAAAGAATCCTTGACTACAGATCTACAAACAAGAAAAGAAAAGGATACTTCAAATGAAAACCGACAAAAATTAAGAATATTTTATCAGGTAAATGTAACTCTTTTTTTTTGAGTTGGAGTCTCACTCTGTTGCCCAGGTGGGAATGCAGTGGCTTGCTCCTCACGGCCACCACAGCCTTGACCTGCTGGGGTCAGGTGATCCTTCCACCTCAGCCTTCCAAGTTACTTGGACCACAGACGCATACCATCATGCCCGGCTAATTTTTTTATTTATTGTAGCGATGAAGTCTCGCCAAGTTGACCAGGCTGGTCTCGAACCCACTGGCTCAGGCAATCCCTTCGCCTCTGTCTCCCAAAGTGCTGGTATTACAGGCGTGAGCCACTGTGCCTGACTTCTTTTTTTAGTAAACATGAAATGCATTTTTTTTTTTTTGCATATTAGATCTGAAATTTTTGGCATATTAAAAAAAAAAGAATATATCAGATTTTCCTTTTAAATGTTGTTAGAGGTGATACTGAAACAAATTATCTTGAGATGTGTTTACATTGCAGATTTGTTTTTGTTTTGTTTTGTAGTTCCTTTATAACAACAATACAAGACAACAAACTGAAGCAAGAGATGACCTGCATTGCCCTTGGTGTACTCTGAACTGCCGCAAACTCTATAGTTTACTCAAGCATCTTAAACTCTGCCATAGCAGATTTATTTTCAATTATGTTGTGAGTGATTTTTCATTTTTTCTTATCAGTAATATCCATTAACCGTAAGACAACTTGACTTTTAAAAGTTGTACTTTATGTAAAAATAACCAAAATTTCTGCATTTGATGGATTGTTATATGAAAATTATTGATTTAGTGTACATATATTTGGAATGATAATTAACATTTGCCTAGTTGTACCTATGTTGATTCACAAAATCTTCATACCAGCTCTTTGAATTAAGTGGTGATTTTCTTGCTCAAGCAAGAAATACAAAATCATCAAGTCATTAAATGTCACAGGATTTTAACACTTCTTATGGGTTCCAGGTCTTCTGACTTCCTGTTTACTATGCTGGTGTGCTTGGCTTATTTTAGTTTTTAAAACATTGAAAACCCACAAAATCTTTGTAATTAATTAAATCAGAGCAATACATATTTTGGATAGGATAATTAATACTTTTGTTTCCTAAACTTCTTGCCATTTTTGTTACAGTATCATCCAAAAGGTGCTAGGATAGATGTTTCTATCAATGAGTGTTATGATGGCTCATATGCAGGAAATCCTCAGGATATTCATCGCCAACCTGGGTTTGCTTTCAGTCGCAATGGACCGGTAAAGAGAACACCTATCACACACATTCTCGTGTGCAGGTAGGTAAAAGGGGCATATGACAAAAGTTGATTCTCTGATTTTTATTGATGATACTGGAGGAACAAAGGGGAGCCAGACAAAGCTACTTAGTTAGGAGTAAGTCATTATTTTTTTATTATTTATTTATTTTTATTTTTTTGAGTTAGAGTCTCACTCTGTCGCCCAGACTGGAGTGCAGTGGCTGCTCCTGGCCACCACAGCCTCGACCTGCTGGGCTCCAGCGATCCTTCCGCCTCAGCATTCCAAGTAGCCGGAATTATAGGCATGCGCTACTACGCCCGGCTGATTTTTTGATTTATTGTAGAGATGAGGTCTTGCTGCCCAGGCGGGTCTCGAACCCGTGGGCTCAGGCAATCCACTCACCTCAGCCTCCCAAAGGCGCGGGATTACCGGCTGAGCCACCAAGCCCAGCTATTATTTTTTAGTATTAGGTGTTTCTAGGGTGGTATATTGCTTTATAACCCTCTCTAGCTCTTATTTCTATAGGGGTTTCCCACTTTCCTCTTGAAGCTTTATCCTTGAGTTTTAACTTTTTCATTTTTTCTTAGTGAAAGAGTGTTTTTCACTTTGTCACCCAGATTGGAGTGCATTGGTACAATCACAGCTCTTGGTCTCAAGTGATTTTCCTCCCTCATCCTCCCTTGTAACTGGGGCTACAGGCACACACCACCATGTCCAGCTAACTTTTTTTTTTCTCACTATATTGCCCGACTTCTCTCAAACTTCTGGCCTCAAGTGATCCTCCTTCCTTGGCTTCCCATAGTGCTGGTATTATAGGCGTGAGCCACCTTGCCTGTCAATTTTTAACTGTTAGTATCACTCTTAAAGTAGTTAGTGGGATTAAAGAATACTCCCAATGAAAGTTTCTGTATGTATGCCTAGGTAGGAACTTGCAAGAAAGGAAGTTTAGGTGGTACCTGAGAGTGTTTCTCCTTCCATTGGGCTTTATAGTTGTTATAGTGATATGTTCACAGCCGTAGTTTGACTGCTGGGATTAAAGTTATGGGGAGGCTGGGCTCAGCGGCTCATATCTATAATGCCAGTGCTTTTGGAGGCCCATGCAAGATTGCTTGAGGCCAGGAGTTCAAGACCAACTAGATATAGTGAGCTCTCATCTCTACAAAAATATTTTTAAAAATTATTTGGTTGTGTTGCTGTACACCTTTCATCCTAGCTGCTCCAGAGGCTAAGGAGGATCTTTTTAGACCAGGAGTTTGCAGCTTCAGTGAGCTACTGTGCTCCAGCCTGGGCAACATCTTGAGACCCTCTCTCTCTCTCAAAAATAAGTAAATAAGTTACAAGACTATTTTTTATCTTTGTTTAACTGAAAAAACAAAATTCCTGGATGGTGTGTGCACGTGTAATCAGTGTTACAGTTTTCCACTTTGTGGATATACATGTGTTAGAATGCACAATTTTTTTGACATGTAGGATTTTATATGCATATTTGTATCTGAATGTTCCCTAACTAGCACTTTCTTTTTCTCCTTTTTAACCATGGTTTTTTTTTTCTAGATTTATTTCTCATACCTGGAAAGACCATTTAAAAACTTTGTTGTTGATATAGTACATTATATTTAGAAATAAAGTAATTTGAGGGGATGTTGGCCTCAAATACCATTAAAGTTTAGTTTCATAAATTGTAATATTGCAAATTATTTCAGATCTCAACTCACTTATGAGGTTAGGTGGTATAGATATAAATGCCATATTGTATCAACATTTATTTCTTTTTATTAGGCCAAAACGAACAAAAGCAAGCATGTCTGAATTTCTTGAATCTGAAGATGGAGAAGTAGAACAGCAACGAACATATAGTAGTGGCCACAATCGCCTATATTTCCATAGTGATACCTGCTTACCTCTCCGCCCACAAGAAATGGAAGTAGATAGTGAAGATGAAAAAGATCCTGAATGGCTAAGAGAAAAAACCATTACGGTAATTATCATCATCATTATTGGCAATGATTTTAGAATGTTATAATTAAATAAATTTTGTTTGACAACTATTTAATATGCACCATACTTTTTAGTTAGTGTAAATAATCTTTTTTTAAAAATTAAGGGATCCAGGAATATATAATTTTTATAATTACATTATTTTAAAAGTTACCAAGTAAAGGACGCACAGATTTATTTATTTTTTTTAGTTGGAGTCTCACTCTGTTGTGCAGGCTGGAGTGCAGTGGCATGCTCAAGGCCACCAAAGCCTTGACCTGCTGGGCTCAGGCAATCCTTCCACCTCAGCCTTGCAAGTAGCTGGAACCTCAAGTGCACGCCACTAGGCCCAGCTAATTTTTTGACTTATTGTAGAGACGAGGTCTCACCAAATGGCCCAGGCTGGTCTCAAACCTCTGGACTCAGGTAGTCCTCTCGCCTCGGTCTTCCAAAGTGCTGGGGTTATAGGCATGAGTCACCATGCCTGGCTGCACAGATTTTCTTTATGTGAATTTGTATTGTGTATTTTTTTTTTTTTTTTAATTGGAGTCTCACTCTGTCACCTAGACTGGAGTGCAGTGGCCGCTCCCGGTCACTGCAACCTCGATCTGCTGGGCTCCAGCGATCCTTCCGCCTCAGCCTTCCAAGTAGCTGGAACTACAGGTGTGCACTACCACACCTGGCTAATTTTTGACTTATAGAGATGAGGTCTCGCCAAGTTGCCCAGGCAGGTCTCGAACCCGCGGACTCAGGCAATCCACTCACCTCAGCCTCCCAGAGCACTGGGATTACAGGCTGAGCCTCCGAGCCTGGCTTGTACTGTGTATTCTTATTTCTGTATTTATTGGTAACTATTTCATAATATAGTTTTCCCCTTTTGAAACTATTACTTAGGCCAGGCATGGTGGCTCAAGCCTGTAATCTCAGCACTTTGGGAGGCCCAGGTGAGATGATTGTCTGAGCCCATGGGTTCAAGAACAGCCTGGACAATTGGCAAGACCGCATCTCTACGATATATCAAAAAATTAGCCAGGCATGGTAGCATGTGCCTTAGTTCCAGCTACTTAGAAGGCCGAGGCGGAAGGATCATCTGAGCCCACTAGGTTGACACTGGAGTGGCCGTGAGCATGCCACTACACTTCAGCTTAGAAGACAGTGTGAGACGCAAACAAACAAAAAAAAAGTAAATAAATAATAAAACTATTACTTAAATAGAAGTTGACTTTTTTTTTTCTTTTTTTTGAGTTGTAGTCTCACTCTGCCACCCAAACTGGAGTGCAGTGGCCTCTCTGGCCACTGCAGCCTCTACCTGCTGGGCTCCGGCGATTCTTCCGCCTCAGCCTTCCAAGTTGCTGGAACTACAGGCGCGTGCTACCACGCCTGGCTAATTTTTTGATTTATTGTAGAGATGAGATCTCGCCAAATTGCCCAGGCGGGTCACGAAAAAGTTGATTTTAAGAAATGTTGCCACTTTGTTGTATTGCTGTTTATGTCAGTATGTTGTATAGTTTTAGTTCCAAAACATTGTTATTTTACAGTCTAAGTTATATTTATTGTACATTTAATAAATATTCTTTCTTTTTTGTTAGCAAATTGAAGAATTTTCTGATGTTAATGAAGGGGAGAAAGAAGTGATGAAACTATGGAATCTCCATGTCATGAAGCATGGGTAGGGTATTTCTAAATTAATTTAAATATTCCATTATTTTTTATGCTCTTTTGCTCCTTCACATTCTGTAAGTCTACATATGTTAGAACTTTTTTTTTTCCTTTCTGTTTTTTGAGTTAGGATCTCACTCTGTTGCCCAGACTGAATTGCAGTTGGCACAGTCATGGTTCACTGCATCCTCAACCTCCTGGGCTCATGTGATCCTCCTGCCTCAACCTCCCCATGTTTTGGAATTGCAGACATAAACCACTGTGCCCCTCTAGAATCTTATTTAAAATTCCATTAATTTAGGTAAACATCCCAAACTTTATTCTAGCCTCCAAAGTATTTTAATTGTATAAAGAAAAATGGTGATGCTCACATATAAGGAAAGTACTAAGTCTTAGCTCTAATAGCAGATTTTAAAGATTCTTGAGTTTCTTCCTTTCCATATTAAACAAAAAAATTTATCTTTAATATTACCATCAACTGAATTGAATTCAAGTCTTTCACATATTGTGACTTAATTTATAGGCAAAATAGTTTCCAAAAGTTTATTAAAGTAATATTCCTTTTAATGACCCAATTTTCATTCCTTTATTTGCCAGAGAATGTAAAAATGCCATGTATTATATGCCTGGAAATCCTGAAAATTATTTATCACAGTTATTACTACAAATTTTAAAAGCTGCTTAATTATTTAGAATTAAATATGTGACTTTTCTGGTTTCTTATTTGTTTACCATTTCATAGAAATCAAGGTAGAACATTCTTTTTCTCATGCTAAAATTAGTGTATTCCCAGCCATTGTTTTTTCTGCGAATGTTCCTCCTTCCCTGTGTGAACTTTCTTCTCTACCTTTTTTATTACAAGATCGGCTTTCTTCTACAGCACAGATACCTAGTTTTTTTAATTTATAGATAAGTGAGATAAATAAGAGGAGGGCACTTTTGTATTTTTACTGTTGGGGAGCCAAGAGCAGTTGGGCATAAGTTGTAGGCCAGGTTTCTGTGTCCATAGCCTATTTTTGTACTACCTTTGAACTACATATAGCCTACATTTTTAGTGGATTGTACAAATGAAAAAAAGAGATATCATATAGGGTTTGTGATATGTATGTACTCTCTGACCTTTTACAGGTAGTCTGCATGGCCCCTGTTCTAGTCATTAAAATTCAATTATGAATAAAGTATGTATGTGTGAAGGGTTGGGTTAATTTGGTTTTTTGGGTTTTTTTTTTTTGTCCTGATATGTCAGTTTCAAGACACAGTGTTAGGTAACTTAATTCATTTCTATTTCAACTCACTGATCCAAATCTATTATTGTAGCAACTATTGAGATTCATTATGTAGTGGTGTTATAAGGTGGCAGGTAGTTAGGTAAATTTATTTTGATGTTTGAAAATCTGCAGGCAGGCCTTCCAAACTCCATGGTCGACTCTTAGTTTAGTGGGTGACTGAGCAGCTCTTCTTCAATTTGGTTTTATTTGATTCTCTCAAATTTTATTAATCATACATGCACCACATTCAGCATCAACATAGCCACACTTGCCATCTTTCGTTGCGATACCTTTAGTTTTTCAAGAGTTTGCCATGAACAAAAATGTAGAGAAGCACTGCTTCTGTAATAGCAAAGTATGTCAAGACCAAGGGAGAAAATAAAGGGAACTGTTAACATGCATAAAGTTAATGGAAGTGATGCTGCCACAGTGTATAATTATTTGGAAAAACAAAAACGGTGTCTACTATTCTAATGGTACCTGTTTAAGGTCGGTTTGATTAAATCTTTTTAAATTTCTAAAATGGTAAGCTCATTCAGGTGATTCAGTCTTACTGCTTTATATAGTTTGATATAGTTTTACTGCTTTTTAAATCATTTACTAGAATAGGATATAGTTTTACTGTTCTATAATGGTTATCACTATTGCATTTGACAAAAATGCTTTATATTGCTATTGCTGTTTTGTTTTTATTAAATAGGTTTATTGCTGACAATCAAATGAATCATGCCTGTATGCTGTTTGTAGAAAATTATGGACAGAAAATAATTAAGAAGAATTTATGTCGAAACTTCATGCTTCATCTAGTCAGCATGCATGACTTTAATCTTATTAGCATAATGTCAATAGATAAAGCTGTTACCAAGCTCCGTGAAATGCAGCAAAAAATAGAAAAGGGGGAGTCTGCTTCCCCTGCAAATGAAGAAATAACTGAAGAACAAAATGGGACAGCAAATGGATTTAGTGAAATTAACTCAAAAGAAAAAGCTTTGGAAACAGATAGTGTCTCAGGGGTTTCAAAACAGAGCAAAAAACAAAAACTCTGAAAAGACCTAACCCCATATTATGGACAAACACTGAAACTGCATTCTAGGGAATTCAGCCTTTAAGAAGAATTGTGTTTGTGTTTTTATTTTTAATCATAGTTTCCAAACAGGCATTGCTAGATGAAGTAATGATTTCAACAAGGATATTTGTATCAGGGTTCAATTTAACTTCATTATGCAGCATTACTTGTATATCAGTTTTATTGGTGTCATTAAAACATTCTCCAGTTTGAGCATGAAAAGCAATACTTCAAAGAACATATTTTTAACTTCAGCAATTGTCTTATGGAATATATTGAATTGATAATCTAGAAATTATTTCATATGTTTAAAGTGTAATAATGTTTTTTGCATTTGTGACTGGCTGTTTTTCTACTTTATAATTGTGAGACATTTTCTTAAGGAGGGAAAATTGGAATGTGACTCCCTTTTTTAGAAATGGAAGAATTTTTGTGAAATTATGTTGCATTACTATTTGCAATCAAACCTTGATCCTTGTTTTTGAAATCATTTATCAATTTGGAATGAAAAATTACAACATAAGATATTTTACATTACATAGTTCATTTTACAATTTTAAAATAGCACTTCGTCATCTTATGCCTGTTTGAGAAGATATTAATTTTCCACATTGTTGACAGTGAAATGCCATGTTGTTTTATAAGAATACTGACCATTTGTTTTCATGTGGATAATTTTAGTGCATTGCTCACCCAGTATATATATTTTTTGAACTTGAACATTTTGCTGGTCTGGGTTATTAATTAGATAATCACATGGAAAATTCAGCTATTCACATCTTTAAATTAGGATTGCAACCAAGGGAATAACCAGTTTGAGATTTTTAAGATGCCACTTTTAAGGGGGGAAGTGTTCTATCAAAATGAACCGGAAGATGTTACACCTTTTTTTTTTTTCTTTGTAAGGATGTCTTTGTAATGTATTTCATGACTAGAATATTCAACACAGATAAGCTGACTTGAATTGTTTTGAGCAATTTTGCCCTGTGTTATATGTGTTTTACGCACATATTTGCAGTTGGATTTTCTCCAACAGAAAGTGGTTTCACTACTGGCACATTAACAAGCACCAATAGGTTTTTATTCCAACTTCAAGCACTGTGGTTGAGTAACATCACCTCAATTTTTTTATCCTTAAAGATACTGCATTTTCATATTCTTTATTTATAAAGGATCAATGCTGCTGTAAATACAGGTATTTTTAATTTTTTAATTTCATTCCACCACCATCAGATGCAGTTCCCTATTTTGTTTAGTGAAGGGATATATAAGCTTTCTAATGGTGTCTTCAGAAATTTATAAACTGTAAATACTGATTTGACTGGTCTTTAAGATGTGTTTAACTGTGAGGCTATTTAACGAATAGTGTGGATGTGATTTGTCATCCAGTATTAAGTTCTTAGTCATTGATTTTTGTGTTTAAAAAAATAGGAAAGAGGGAAACTGCAGCTTTCATTACAGACTCCTTGATTGGTAAGCTCTCCAAATGATGAGTTCAGGTAAACTCTGATTTTGCCTATGGATAGTGGATCTCGAGCATTTATCTCGGGCTTTAATTTGCTAAAGCTGTGCACATATGTAAAAAAAAAAAATAGATTATTTTAGGGGAGATGTAGGTGTAGAATTATTGCTTATGTCATTTCTTAAGCAGTTATGCTCTTAATGCTTAAAAGAAGGCTAGCATTGTTTGCACAAAAAGTTGGTGATTCCCTCCCCCAAATAGTAATGAAATTACTTCTGTTGAGTAACTTTTTATGTCATCTTATAATAAAAGCTGAAAAAATCCCTTTGTTTCTATTTATAAAAAATGCTTTTCTATATGTACCCTTGTTAACAGATTTTGAAGAAATCATGTAAGATGATAAAGCATTTGAATGGTACAGTAGATGTAAAAAAAATTCAGTTTAAAAGAACGTTTGTTTTTACATTAAATGTTTATTTGAAATCAAATGATTTTGTACATAAAGTTCAATAATATAAAAGTTGTATTCTGTTTTGTTTTTTGTTGTTGTTATGCATTGTCAATGCGTCCATTAAAATTTTGGCCTGCATAATAAGGATCCAGAAAAGGTCATCCTGCTTCAAATGCTGGATCAAGAGCCAATTAAGAAACTAGGAAAAACTGTGAAATCCTGCTTTCATTAGCTACAACTAGTATGTCATTTATGTTACTACATAAGTATTTTACAATATATAGTTCAGAGTATACATCAGTGTTAGTCAACCAAACAGCCACTATGCATCTTTGGTCGTGGGTTTTTTTCTTTTCCATTTCTTTTATAGTGAAAAAAGTATTTCTCTTGGCCTTTAAAAAGCTCATAGAGTGGGATATAATGAGCAATGATAAAGTGAGATGATACATTCGTAATAAAATTATATACATTTTATGAGGTCAGTAGTTGATATTTACTCTGGAAGAGTTGGAGGAAACTTGACAGAGGAGGTAGCAATTCAGAAGTTCTTGCTTTATATTCCAGTAATAGTTTGTTCCCTGTACACTTCCTGGGTATGTGAGATGAGTGCCCCTCTGTGCTTCCAAAGCTCACTGTGTGCATTTCTTTTAAGTACTTGACTTTTCATTAAAATGCTAAGTCAGTCTCACTGACCTGAGTACTTAATAGTAGTCTTAGTTGAGAACTCAGATACTTGGTAACATGACCTGAGGGCTTTATGTGCCATGCAATAGGCTGGAGTGCAGTGGCACGCTCATAGCCACTGCAGCCTTGACCTGCTGGGCTTAGGCATACCTTCCCCCTCAGCCTTCCAAGTAGCTGGAACTACAGGTGTGCGCTACCACACTCAGGAGACAAGGTCTCACCAGGTTGCCTGGGTTGGTCTCGAACTCCAGGCTCAGGCAATCCTCTCCCCTTGGCCTCCCAAAGTGCTGGGATTAGACTGAACCACCGCACCCAACCTAAAGTTAACTCTTAAGCAGTGTGACAGACCCAAGAGAGGAGGGTTTAGAAGGGTAGCAGTAGTACTTTAAAGCGTAGAAAGTGAGTGAGATGGCTAGTTAAAGAGTATGTGATAGAAAGCAGGGCTAATGAGTGTTAGTAAATGGAAAATTAGTTGGAGAAGTATATCACAGAGAATGATATGTGAAAGATGGGGCCATAGCGATTGTATTCACAAGATAGGTAAAGGAGAAATTCTGGGGGAGGGTGAATGGTGAATGGGAAGGTTAAACTTGACTGTAGACTGAGGAAGAGACAAAGAAGACCATAGTTACAAGTTACCAGAAAAAGGCCAGGCTCGGTGGCTCAGCCTGTAATCCCAGCACTTTGGGAGGCTGAGGCAAGTGGATTGCCTGAGCCTATGGGTTCGAGACCAGCCCAGGCAACCTGGTGAGACCCGTCTCTATGATAAAATAAGAAATAGCTAGGTGTGGTTGCACATGTCTGTGGTTCTGGCTACTCAGAAGGCTGAGGCAGAAGGGTCACTGGAGCCCAGCGGTCAATGCTGGGGTGATCGTGAGCATGCATGCCCACTGCACTCCAGCCTGGGTGAAGGAGTGAGACTCCAACTCAAAACACCCCAGCTGGGCTCGGTGGCTCAGCCTGTAATCCTGTGCTTTGGGAGGCTGAGGTGACTGGATTGCCTGAGCCTGCAGGTTCAAGAACCCGCTGGGTACCTTGGCAAGACCTCATCTCTACAATAAATAAAAAAAATCAGCCGGGCGTGGCAGGGCATGCCTGTAATTCCGGCTACTCAGAAGGCTGAGGCAGAAGGATCACCAGAGCCCAGCAGGTCGAGACTGCGGTGGCCGGGAGTGGCCATTGCACTCCAGTCTGGGTGACAGAGTGAGACTCCAACTCAAAAAAACAAACAGGAAAGGATGAATTAAGAACAGTTGGAGACCACCATGGTCAACATACTGAGATATAATAAAAGTTGTATTCTGTTGCAGACTTGGTGTCTACAAAAAAAATCTAAAAATTTGGCCAGGTACAGTGGCTCACACCTGTAATCTCAGCACTTCGGAAGGTCAAGGTAGGATTGCTTGAAGGCAGAAGTTCAAGACCAACCTAGGCAATATAGCAAGACCACATCTCTTCCAAAAAAAAAAATCAAAAAATTAGCCAGCTGTGGTGGTGCACACCTATAGTCCCAGCTACTTGGGAAGCTGAGGTAGAAGGATCATCCAAGCTCATGAGGTTGAGGCTACAGTGAACTGTGAATGTGTCACTGCACTCCAGCCTGGGCAACAGAGTGAGACTCCAACAACAAAAAATTAAATCTAAAACATTTGGAAGGGGAAGCTCAGAAGGAGGGGTGCTTTCTCAGAACTAGGCAGAATGGATAAGAGTATAGTACAGGGCTTGAGACCAATAGACACTTGGTTAATTTGGCTTGAATTAAGTGAAACAAAGCTCACTGCCAAAAATAGTTTCTAGAACATTCAGTTTATATTTTGTGTTTGCTAAAGCAATATAGTATGCTACTCCTAGAAAACAAGTAACAAATACACTAGGTTTTATTAATTAAATACCATATCAAAGCAGACTAATCAGTCATTCCCCCTGCTGGCAGAGTTCAAATGCTTCCTGATCCAACTTCATATGTTCATCTGTCTTTGGATGATATCGCTCATGGACACAGTCTCCTCTTCAACCAAGTGGATTACCAGGCTGCAGCAGAACTTGTATACGCTCCATGCACTCTGGTATTCTTAGTAGGTGCTCGCAACTTACATTGCTGTGTACTACTTTCTACAAGTGTAAGATTGATTTTTATACAGAAATAAAAATTCAAATTTGTTGCCAAAAGATTGTTACTTAAATATCTAGTGGGGTGGATCACTTTATGAAGCTGGTTCTAGAGAATCCTGATTCCGGTTTTGTTTTGTTTTTTAGTCTCATTCTGTCAGCCAGGCTGGAGTGCAGTGGCACACTCAGGACACCCCAGCATCTACCTCTGGGTTCCAGTGATCCTTCCACCCCAGCCTTCCAAGTAGCCAGAACTACAGGCACGTGCTACCACATCCGGCTCATTTTTTGGTACATTTTAGAGACAAGGTCTCACCAAGTTGCCCAGGCTGGTCTCGAACCCCTGAGCACCGGCAGTCCACCTGCCTCAGCCTCCCAAAGTGCTGGGATTACAGGCTTGAGCCACTGCACCCTGCCTGATTACTGTATTTATCTATTGTCTTTATCCATTTCTGGATCAAGCTTGAACCAGGGGCCACCTGCAGGTACACCAACTGCTGGAATCATATTTGTGTTCAAGCTAATATACTCCCTTTTTTCATAAGCCAGACAGCTTCTCCTTTGCTTCTGTCCTTTCTGTAGTAGCCTTTCTTCCGTTGACTGTCAGTGCCAGCCCTTGTCCCAAGCAAGGGAATCAGAAGCTGAACAAGACAGGTCCTGCTTCAAGGATTCTCCTGGGGCTTACAAGTCAAACTTGCAGTCATTTATGTCTTCCTTCTCCTGTTCCTAAATGTGCATATATCCCTCTGGTAGATGTGTTGCATGTTACCAGAGAAAACATGAAGTTATACAGGCATTGGAATAAAAGTTTTTTTATATTTTGACTCTCCAATTTATGAATTAAACTGTACCTAGAATGTAACAGGTGCAATAAATCTTAGCTCCTTCACTCATCTACCTAAGATTTTCTTTTGAGTTCTAAGTTACCCCCATTTTTCTTCTTATTTGGGGAGCAGATTCTTCTGTGAGGCCTTGTAGGGAAAGGATCATACTTGCTATGTGGGTAATTAGGATTACAGAGCCTTATTTATTCATTAAACACTCAGTGCCTAATATGGCCTATGCATTAGCTAGGCATGGGAATGCAAAGATAAACAAGCCAGATATTGTTCTCATCCTTGTGAATCTTAAATTCCAGTGAGGGAGACATTTCTTTTTTGGGGGGAGTTGGAGTGTGACTCTGTTGTCTAGCTGGAGTGCAGTGGCACACTCCACCTGCTGGGCTCAGGCAATCCTTCTGCTTCAGTCTTCAAAGTAGCTGGAACTACAAAGTGCTAGGATTATAGGCGTGAACCACCACGCCTGGCCAAGATATTCATTTCTATTGTAGTAAATAATGTTTCATAGTGTCTAATCTTAAAACTAGACTAGCATCCTGGACATAGGCTCTTTTTTTTTTTTTTGAGTTGGAGTCTCTCTCAGTTGCCCAGACTGGAGTGCAGTGGCCGCTCCCGGCCACCACAGCCTCACCTGCTGGGCTCTGGCGATCCTTCCACCTCAGCCTTCCGAGTGACATAGGCTCTTATGGTGGAGGAATTACAGGCTTAGGAGTTGGGGCTGATTTGAATCCCAGCTTTAGTGTGTTAACAGCATAACTCATAAAGTTACCACTCTGAGTTTGTTTCTCACCTGTAAAATGGGATTAAAATACCTCCTTCAGCAAGGTACCTAGAACAGTAACTGGCTCTTGGTTTGTATCACTGTTCTCTTCCCTACAACCAAACAGTTGGGCCTTCCTCAATCCTCCACTCCCACCAAGAAAAATGCTAACCCTAACTTTTCTGACATTGCCTTACATACTAATTAATGCACAGAAGCGACATAGCAAAGTCAATTTTTGTTTTATTCATTTTTTTGAGTCAGAGTCTCACTGTTACCCAGGCTGGAGTGAGACTTCGACTCTCAGACACTGTCTCTAAAAAAATGTAATGTCTTTTAAGACTTTGTTATCCAATAGGTTCCTCTTCCATCCTTTTCACTTCCTTACGATTTGTTGGCAAATGGAGGCTGTTTGACCCGTAAGAGGGTCCCATAGTGTAGGTTTTGTTGATTGCATACTCTTGATGTAATTCAACAATTTCCTTTGTCCTTGGTATTTTCTGTAACTTTTTTTAAGAGATAGGGTTGGGCTGGGCGCAGTGGCTCAAGCCTGCCAGCATTTGGGAGGCCACAGTGAGGGGTTGCCTAAGTCCATGGTTTTGAGTACAGCCTGGACAACCTGGCAAGACCTCATATCTCTACAATAAATCAAAAAATTAGCTGGGCATGATGGCACACTCCTTTACTTCTGGCTACTCGGAAGGCTGAGGTGGAAGGATCGCCTGAGCCCAGGGAGTCAATGCTGGGGTAGCCGTGAGCATGCCAGTGCACTCCAGCCTGGGCGACGGCGTGAGACCCCAGCTCAAAAAAAGAGGGCTGGCTTCGTGTGGTGGCTCACACCTGTAATCCCAGGACTTTTGAAAGGCCAAGGTAAAAGGATCGCTTGAGGCCAGTTCAAGACAATATAGGGAAACCTCATTTCTACAAAAAAAATAGCTGGGCATGACTGACGGGGTAGTTTTAAATATTTCACATCTCTTGAACCTAAATTTTCTCATCTGTAAAGTAGAAATGATAGTAATGCCAGTATCATAAATATGATGCGTGGACTAAATGAGATAACCAATGTATTTTGGAAAATTCAGCTGGATGCAGTGGCTTACGCCTCTAATGTCATATTTTGGGAGGCGGAGGCAAGGACTGCCTGAGTCTAGGGGTTCGAGACTAGCCTGGGCAACTTGGTGATACTTCTTCTCTATGACAAATCAAAAAATTAGTTGGGCGTGATAGTGGGTATTTATGGTTCCAGCTACTTGGAAGGCTGAGCCAGAAGGACCATCTGAGCCCAGCACGTCAAGGCTGTGGTGGCTGTAGGCCTGGGTGGCAAAGTGAGACTCCTCCTAAAAAATAAATAAATAAAAATTCAACACTGCCTGACACACAGTAGGGGCTCAATATATCAACTGTTACCATCATCACTCAAACTCTCTCTTCCTCCAAGCATAGTTCTGGGATACTAGGTTCCTTTATCTATTTGAACAGAATGAGTTGGCTTTTTTTTTTTTTTTGAGGAGGTGGAGTCTCACTCTATTGCCCAGGCTGGAGGGCAGTGGCATGCTCACAGCCACCACAGCCTCGACCAGCATGCTGGGCTCAGGAGACCCTTCCGCCTCACCCTTCCAAGTAGCTGGAACTACAGGCATGTGCTACCACGCCTGACTAATTTATTGATTTATTGTAGAGATGAGGTCTTGCCAAGTTGCCCAAGCAGGCCTCGAACCTGTGGGCTCTGACAATCCTCTCACCTCAGCCTCCCAAAGTGCTGGCATTATAGGTGTGAGCCACCGTGCTCAGCCAAGTTGGCTTTTTTAAAAAAACCTTCAAGCTGGGCTCGGTGGCTCAGCCTGTAATCCCAACGCTGTAATCCGAGGGAGTGGATTGCCTGAGCCTGCGGGTTCGAGACCCGCCTGGGCAGGTGAGACCTCATCTCTGCAATAAATCAAAAAAAATCAGCCAGGCGTGGTAGCACATGCCTGTAATTCCGGCTACTCGGAAGGCTGAGGCGGAAGGATCGCCGGAGCCCAGCAGGTCGAGGCTGCGGTGGCCGGGAGCAGCCACTGCACTCCAGTCTGGGCGACAGAGTGAGACTCCAACTCAGAAAAAAACAACCTTCAGTTTACAGTTCAAGAAGAAAATATCATTATTTAAATTAGTTTCAGAGTTTCAAATATCGCAAACCACTACTATCTAGAATTAAGTTAGTTTAAGGGACTTCTGTGAAAAGGCAGATTCTACAGATATAAATTTAAGATGTTATTTTCCCATACAGGATAATAAACAAGTACGTTCACCAGATATGTGATGAAAGAGAGGAATGCAATGGAGAACAACTGGAGAGAACAACTCAACTACTCGTTCATTCCAGCACTTACTGTGTGTGCTCATGTCGTGTACTAGGTATTGTGCCCTGTATCAGACACACAGCATATAAGGAAGTTCAAGTAACCTTTCACAAGTTAGAATAGCATTGAATAAAATGCCTGGAGCCACAAGAAGCCCTTTCATCCTTCTAAAGAAAAGTAGGTTAAAATTGGATTCATCAAATCTCATGGAAGAAAAAAATACACACATTGAACTTTCAGCTTTTTATTTTGATTCAGATGGCTGGACAGGTGTCTACTTTTAGGACATTTTCTTGCGAATCACTAAACAAGTGAAAGGCTACTTACATATAAAAAGACAAGGAGAAAAGGTCACGATTGTCTAACAGGGAACATGAATCCCCAAATAAGTTATCTTACAAAAATATCACACTTGCTTTTCTACTTTTCTACTATTGGTAAAAATGGGGGAGGAAATTCACATTAAAAAAAAATCCATAGGCTGGTAGAGCAAGTTAAGATCATTGTTTGTACATATTAAGCCCTTCAAATAAATATTTTACACAGTTTTAAGTTTAAAAAAAATAGATTATTTACCTTACTTTTTTTGGTCCACTAAGAGACCGTTTATCAAACTGACATGAAACTGGACTGCAGCTCCCACACTCTGAAGAGTAACATGCATGTCACCGAGGTTGGATAAGCACACGTGCATATTACATACATGTGAAATGGCTAACACTGCTGTGTACACTACTTCTGTAAGTAGTTTTACCCTGTAAAAAATTTTCTAGCCTATCTTGAATCAAACTGCAAGAAAAGAACAAAAGATAATACTTGCTTATTATTGACATTCTCTCACACACTTTTAAAAATGCAAAAATATAATGCTTTGGGGAGTTAGATTACTGAACATGGAATTAAAGTCAACACTGCTTACAAATACCTGAATGTAGAGAGCACAGATGTAAACATACTACACAACTCAGGCTTCTATCTGGTCTATTCCTGGTGTTCTATTCTAACGTACATGGCTTTGGAGTCTCATGAGGATTTAATAAAAAAATGATTAAGGTTTTCTGTTCTGATAATCAACTTTAAGAAGTACAGTGGCAGGGTATAGGATTTGCTGTATCTTCTTATACTTTCAAAGCCAATTTTTATTGTGATGAGATATTTCAATTAACAGTATGCTAAAAACAAAACGAACTAAAATGGTTTTGTCTACAACATTCAAGTCTCTTATTATTAAAATATTACAAAGTGAATCCAGTAAACACTTTCCATTTTCAATGGTCTAAATGAGAGATGAATTACAGCTTTTTATGAATTACAGCTAACCTGGGCTGAGGACGGCTACATTAAACCCTGAAAACCAAAGCCAAACATCCAAAACTCTAAAACACTAACACTTTCCATCCAGGATAAAAGAATGAACATCCAAAGTAAAGAGAACCACAAGATTGATCAAGTAGCCAATCAAAAACCACTTCTCTGTTACTTGAGCCAATGGTTACTCGAAGCTTGAAGTGTCCGCCTTCATTATTATTGGTGGCTCCCAGAGTCACAGCCTCAATATCAAATGTGACAGTGGATCCAGAAGTAACTGCAGGCAGCTGGTTGGTCATTTCTTTTCCATTTACAAAAACTGCACCTAAAATGTGAAGGTAGAGCCATTTACATGTGAGCCATGACTGAAGGAACTGAAATAGCTGTGAGATCACTAACACAGCTCATTTCCTAATTCAAATTTTTAAAAAATTTGGAATGACAACAGGATATAGATAATACATTTAATATGTTAACCAACCTCTAGCCTCGGCAAGAGCAAAGGTTAAAGTTTTAGGCCAGGCTCGGTGGCTCAACCTATAATCCCAGCACTTTGGGAGGCCAAGGCGCATGGATTGCCTGAGCCCAGGGGTTCAAGACCAGCCCAGGCAACTTGGCGAGACCTCGTCTCTACAATAAAATAAAAAATAGCCAGGCATGGTAGCGCATGTCTGTAGTTCCAGCTACTTGGAAGGCTGAGGCGGAAGGATTGCTGGAGCCCAGAAAGTTGATGCTGGGGGTGCCCGTGAGTGTGCGTGCTACTGCACTCCAGCCTGGGTGAAAGAGTGAGACTCCAACTCAAAAAAAAAAAGGTTAAAGTTTTAATCATATGTCAGAGTTCCGGTCCAGTAGAGACTGAGTTTTCCATATCAATGGCATCGAAAGAAACTTGACACCATTACAGAATTATATTCTGTGAAGTCACAAGGTTGCTCCATGCAGAATAAACAAGACTTTTGTTCTTCCTAATACTTGACCTCACACCAAAAATATTAACATGCCTTGGTAGTGATTTTTTTTTAAATTTGAGTTGGAGTCTCACTCTTGCCCAGGCTGGAGGGCAGTGGCATGCTCACAGCCACCACAGCCTCAACCACCTGGGCACCATAATAACACCCCTATTTCTACAAGAAAAAAAAATTAGCCAGGCATGGTGGTGCATGCCTATAGTCCCAGCTACTGAAGATGCTGAGGTGGGAGGATCACCCGAGCCCAGGAGGCTGAGGTTACAGTTAGCTATGATTGCACTTCTGTACTCCAGCCTGGGCCACAGAATAAGAGCTTGTCTCTTAAAAACAAGAAAAGAAAAAAGACTAGTAATGAAAAACAGGAATTTTTCCAGTCTGTCCAACTCCCTCAGAATAAAACAATCAGTAAAAACAAAAGTGGGATTACTGTGGAGTAAGGGACCAAGGAGCACTAGAGAAATAGCTTATAAAGGGTTCAGAACTGTGCCTGGTACACAGCACTCATTCAAATCTTCTTTAAGACCTAAACTTTCTCATCTCCTGCTATAAACACGAAATTGGTGAGATTCATGTTTTATAACAGTAATTGCCACGTGTCAAGGAGAACAATATTCATCTCCTACCATTCGTGCTGATGCACACAGCTTGATCCCGCTGCAAAGAGTCATAGCCATTCTGTTTTTCTGCACACACGCCTATACTGTCTCTTCTGTCTGGCTGTCCCACAGTTTCAACTCTGTAAATAAAGTAGAAAGGTCATTTCATCTTTAAAAATATAGCATGCTATCTAATTGCTATTAGCTTACAAAGAGCAATCTCATCACAATTGTCCTTTTCTAAATAATAGGTAACAATGACTAGGCACTTACTATATTCCAGACACTGTTCTAAATGTTTTGTATCTAATTATCTATAAATAATCTCATCCAATTCTCACAACAACCTATAACGTAAGCTATTATTACCATGCCCATTTTACAGGTGAGAAAAATGAGGCATAAAAGAAGCTTAAACATGGCTGAATAACCTGCCCCTGATTATGGCTTTATGATTAGTGGAATCAAAACTCAGAGGCGGTTCGTGACCCGCCTGGGCAGCGAGACCTCATCTCTACAATAAATCAAAAAATCAGCCGGGCGTGGCAGCGTGTGCCTGTAATTCCGGCTACTCGGAAGGCTGAGGTGGAAGGATTGCCAGAGCCCAGCAGGCGAGGCTGCGGTGGCCGGGAGCGGCCACTGCACTCCAGTCTGGGTGACAGAGTAAGACTCCAACTCAAAAAAAAAAAAAACTCAGAGGCAGACATTCTGACTCCAGAGTCTATATTCTTATCCAATTATAGTTAAGACAGCACATGTCTATTTTATGTTCTGACT
Source organism: Carlito syrichta (assembly GCF_000164805.1). NCBI lineage: Eukaryota > Metazoa > Chordata > Mammalia > Primates > Tarsiidae > Carlito > Carlito syrichta. The sequence continues at coordinate 77,690 of NW_007232285.1, forward strand.
CTAGACACATGGAAAATTTTTCATATTTGACATTATAATTAATGTGACTATTACAGCCTTCACCTAAACCTTCAATTTGAGGGTTTGCAATGACTTGATACTAGCTATCAAGTATTTAAAGCATTTAAAAATTGATATTATGGTTCTTAAAAAAATTATAGTAATGAATGTACTATTTTACTTGGAGACCTTTATATGTGAAAAGCTTAAGCCTTTCCTTTTGTGTTTTAGTTTCAAACTTGTCAAAGATCATGTACTCTAAAAATAGGAAATGTGAATACAAAGACCAGTTTCATCTTTCTCTCCATTCCAGAAAGCCAAACTTTGCAAGGACCAAAAAAAAGAAAAATTAGTGTGGAACAGAATAAAGCTTTCTTAAAGGGAGATATGATTACTTCTATTTAATGTGGCCTCAAAATGTCTTTCATTGTAAAATGGTAAATATGCAGGGTCATAATAAACATTAGGTGGGTTTCTGAAGTCACTTCACATCTGAGCCAGCAGCCTAAAAGACATGTGGGAAAGAGAGTGACGGCAGAAAGGTGGTAAGTCCCAGGCTTCATTCTCCCACAGAAATACTGATTTAACCATGTATCTGGATTAAAATACCTTTACGAGAATTCCAAATCCAGGTGAGAAGCTGCAGTACCCTAGGTGAGCACAACTTCACCCCCATGACTCCCTCAAGTCAGCACAGCTCAGGGCCAGGCCAGAACACCCCAGCTGGTGACTTCTCCCCGGGGAGGAAAGGAGAAAGGCAAGGCATGTAGCTGATGTGGCCCTTCAGAGGGCGCCTGAGGGACTGGCTTCTGCCTTGCCTGGCTCTGGAGTGCTACAGAACCGGCATACTTAGGCTCCTCGGAGTTGCTGAGAACAAAGAGGAGTGGGGGGGCAGTTTGCTGCAGCCAGCATGACTAGATGACGTCAATGAGACTGCATGAAGGGGTGCAACCTGCAGCTTCAGTCTCGGGAGGGTGTGGATGAAGTACAACGTATATTAGGCTCTCTGGAGTTTCAAAATGCTGCTCAAGGGACTGACAGCTTTCTCCGCTGACTTGGGGAACTGACAGGGGACCAGCATACTTTGGATGCCTGGTGGCCACTGAAAATAAGACAGAGGGAGATGGCTTGCTGGGATGGATCTAGAGAACTTGCAGGGCCACTGGCGGACACCAGAGGGAGCAAGATGTAATGAGCTCTTGAAAAAGAAACCAGCAAGCCTCTCTAAAAGGCAAAATGCAGGCAGAGGTCCAGAGCAATCACATCAGCTAAAAAGGTTTCAGAAGCCTCCCAGAGTAGCTGTGCTGACTGTTGAAGGTAATTGGACAGGGTCTTTCCCTGTTCATTGCTAGTCCATAAAGACTGGGAGAGGCAGCTGTTTTTCCAAATGTGCAGATGCCAACACAAAGTTACAAGATACATGAAGAAACAAAAAATTCTGGCTCAAACAGAGGGACAAAATAATGTCCAAAACCCAATCCTAAAGAAACAGAGGTATATTAACTACCTGACAAAAGTACGAACAAAATGAGAATATCAGCAATGAGACAGAAAATATTTTAAAAGAGCCAAGCAGAAAATCTGGAGTTGTAGAACTTAACAACACTGAAAAATTCACTAACAGGGTTCAAAAACAGACTTGATCAAGCAGAAGACTTCACGAACGTTCACGAACTTAAAGATAGGTTACTTGAAGTTATACAAAGGAACAATACAAAAAAAGAATGAAAGAGTTAAGAAAGCCTACGGGACACATAATACACCAATTTACAAACTATGAAAACTCCAAAAGGAACAGAGAGAGAAGGGGACAGTGTTTATTGGAAGATATAATAGCTGAAAATTTCCCAAATCTGGGGAAGGAAATGGACATCCAGACTCAAGAATCCAATGGACTCCAGCCAGGATGAAACCAAAGAAATCCACATTATAACCAAATTGTCAAAAGTCAAAGACATGTCTGAGTCCAATGGCTCACACCTGTAATCCCAATGCTTTGGGAAGTCAAGGCAGGAAGATCACTTGAGGACAAAAGTTCAAGACCAGAGTGGGTAACACAGTGAGACCCTATCTCTACAAAAAATAAAAATATTAGCTGGACATTGTGGTACATGCCTGTAGTCCTAGAAAGCTAAGGTAGGAGGATTCCTTGAGTTCAAGGCTACAGTAAGCTATGATTGCACCACTGTACTCCAGCCTGGGTGACAGAGCAAAACCCTGTCTCTCTCTTTTTTTTTTTGAGTAGGAGTCTCACTCTGTTGCTCAGGTTGGAGTACAGTGGCACACTCACAGCCACCACAGTATTGGCCCACTGGGCTCAGGCGAACCTTCCACCTCAGCCTCCCAAGTAGCTGGAACTACTGGCACACACCACCACACCTGGCTAATTTTTTTATTTACTGTAGAGACAAGGTTTTGCCAAGTTGCCCAGGCTGGTCTCAAACCTGGACTCAAGCAATTCTCTTGCCTCTGCCTCCCAAAGTGCTGGAATTATAGGTGTAAGCCACCATACCCAGCATGACCCTGTCTCTAAAAAAAAAAAGTCAGAAACAAAAAGAATTTTGAAAGCAGAAGGAAAAAAGTGACTAGTCACAGACAAGGCTACTACAAGAATGTCAGTAGACTTCTAAGAAGAACTGTTACAGGATAGAAGAGAGTGGGGTGAAAGAAAAAACCTGCTAGACAAGAATATTATACCTGGCAAAACTATCCTTTAAAAATACAGAAGAAGCCGGGTTTGGTGGCTCAGCCTGTACTCCCGCGCCTTTGGGAGGCTGAGGTGAGTGGATTGCCTGAGCCCACAGGTTCGAGACCCGCCTGGGCAACTTGGCGAGACCTCATCTCTACAATAAATCAAAAATTAGCCGAGCGTGGTAGCACGTGCCTGTAGTTCCAGCTACTTGGAAGGCTGAGGCGGAAGGATTGCCGGAGCCCAGCAGGTCGAGGCTGCGGTGGCCGGGAGCAGCCACTGCACTCCTGTCTGGGCGACAGAGACACCAACTCAAAAAAAAAAAAACAAAAAACCGCAGAAAAAATAAAGACTTCCCCAGATAAACACAAATAGAGGAACTTCCAGAGATCTATTATACAACACTGCACTTATAGTTAACAATACTATAATACTGCAACTACAACCCAAAAATACTGTATGTGTACAAGTATATGTACAAAGAGTAAATTTCATGTTATGTGTTTTTACTACAATTTTTAATAAAGAAGTAAAGTACAGTAAAAGTAAAGTAAAAACTCAAAAACTAACTTTTTTTTTGAGTCAGGGTCTCACTCTGTCACCCAGGTTGGCATGCAGTGGCACAATCACAGCACACCGCAGCCTCGAACTCCTGGGCCCAAGCGATCCTCCTACCTCAGGATGCAGGAGGTGAGACTGCATATACACACCACCAAGTAGGTGAGACTGCAGGCACACACAACCACGTACAGTTAATTTTTTTATTTTATTTTATTTTATTTATTATTTTTTTTTTTTGAGTTGGAGTCTCACTCTGTCGCCCAGACTGGAGTGCAATGGCCACTCCCGGCTACCGCATCCTCGACCTGCTGGGCTCCGGCGATCCTTCTGCATCAGCCTTCCAAGTAGCCGGAATTACAGGCATGCACTACCACGCCCGACTAATTTTTTGATTTATTGTAGAGATGAGGTCTCACTGCCCAGGCGGGTCTCGAACCCACGGGCTCAGGCAATCCACTCACCTCAGCCTCCCAAAGGTGCGGGATTACAGGCTGAGCCACCGAGCCTTGCTATTTTTATTTTTGTAGAGATGAGGTCTCACTGTATTGCCCAGGCTGATCTCAAACTCCTAGGCTGAAGCAATCCTCCCACCTCAGCTTCCCAAAGCCACCATGCCCAGCCAAAACCTAACTGAATGTGGAAAAAACCCCATCAAACAGTAAAATTAGAGCAATAGTATTTAAAATTCTTTTGAATACCAAAAAGGCTGGGATGGTTTGAGAATCAAAATAATGACAGTAATGGATTAAAACCCTTTGAATAAAATAAGAGCCCATGAATCCACCTAAGATTCTAGGCTGGGCATGGTGGCTCATGCCTGCAATTCCAGCATTTTGGGAGGCCAATATGGGAGGTTCACTTGAGTTAAGGGGCTCAAGACCAGCCTGGGTGACATAGTGAGACTTCATCTATTTTCAAAAAAGAGATTTTAAAAGTACACAAAATGCTATGTAAATAAATATGTATGTAGATAAGGAGATAGGGAACACAAAAGGACGTGAATTTTATCCCTAATATCCCTACATTTTTGTTTCTCTAAAAAATAAAAACATGTTAATATTTATTAATTCTGGATAGACTATGGCAGATATTTGTTAAATGTAATAATAAAGAATTTGGCTAATCTTTGTCCCTTGTTCCTGGGAGGTAACTTCTAAACCACTGGAATTTCCCAAGTGATAAAAGTGTCTTTATTATTCATAGTGGGCCCCTAGATAGTTCATACCAACAAGATGACCTGAGAGCTGCCAGAAAGATCAACCATGTGATTGCAGGGTTGCAGTTCTGAGCCACAAGGTATCAGCCCACCTCCAGGGTGGGCAGGTAGATGACAATGATTCAATCGTTGTCATGCATACACAATAAAACCCTAATAAAAATTCTGACACCATAACTAAATAAATGGAGAAAAATACTACATTATAGATTGGAACTCTCAAAATACCGTATCAGTTACCTCCAAAGAGATCTACAGAGTCTTGGCAATTGGAATCAATATATCTCAGCCAAGTTTTTTCTTTTTTCTTTTTGTAGAGATAGGTCTCACTATGTTGCTCACACTGGTCTTGAACTCCTAGGTTCAAACGATCCTCCTGCCTCACCCTCCCAAAGTGCTGGATTACAAGTGTGAGTCAACACACCTGGTCTCTTTTTTTTCCTTAGAAATGAATAAACTAGCCAGGCTCGGTGGCTCAGCCTGTAATCCCGCGCCTTTGGGAGGCTGAGGTGAGCGGATTG